>NC_031789.1:3497298-3498504 GCF_001522545.3 Parus major
GACGGGAACGGTAACGGCAGCAACGGAACGGCGCGAGCGGCCGGGCACGGGCACGGACAGGGCACAGATATGGGCACGGACATGGGCACGGACAGACAGACAGACATGGACACACACGGACACACACGCAGACATAGCCGCGTGCATTTCGTGGTGTTGTCACTCGTGTCCACGCGCTCCGTGCAGCGCCCGAGGGGACCGGGTGTGTCCTTGTCCTGCCCCAGGGCGGGAGCCCGCGCTCGCTGCCCCCGGTGCCCGCACGGTACCGAGCAGAGCAGGGCCGGTCACACACCGGGGTTGGATGCTGCTGGTGGTGCTCCCGTGGGAGCCCCGGGGCTGCTCCGCCAGGGAACATCGGCCTCCGCAAGGCGCTGCTGGGAGGCACTGGGTGCCTTTGCAGCACGGGTTCTGAGTTATCTCTTGGTTTTTTGCCCTTATTAAACTTTATCTCACCCCAGGCATTTCTTTCCCTCATGTTTGGTGTTCCAGTTCGCTCCCGCCGTGCCCCTGGGGATAAGGGAGGAGGCGCCTTCTTTCAGGACTGGGTCAACCCGCCACGACGGTGAAGAACCCAGCAATTAACAGCCATGTAAAATGGAAAAATGGGAGAGCAATTTGGAGAGTTAAATGCTGATTTATTCTAAAAGAGAAACATAATTAAACTTTCTCTGCAGTCAAGAAGAAACTCTCTTAATGAAATCTCATCTTCAGTTGTGGAGCTGGGTTTCGGAAGAGCTTACTCATAATGGTACTAACAGAGCCTCCGACAGACCAGATGATTAATTTATTAAACCTGGTTTCAGGTTTTGCCTGCTGGCCTGACCATGGAGTCTGGTACAAGTTTTGTTCTTGAGGACCAGTTCATGAAAGTTACATATTTAATTAGTGCAATAATGATTGGGTCTCAGTTAATTGTATAATTGTGACCTCTTAGGTTTCTGCATCAGCAGCCTTTATGAATTCTGCCATTTCACTCTGCTTTGTGTACAACTGTAGGATTAAGCATTTTGCCACCAGCTCTATAAGGTTTCTCATGTAAAACCCTGGACATGATTGTCCACTGAAGAGGAACTGCAAACAAAGCTCTGGGGGCTGCACCTGCTCACGGCCAGGCTGTGGACTGTCACACCACAACCTGTAAGAAATGAGATGCAATATTTTTATAAGCAGGTCGTGTAGATCAGAAACTTTTTTTTTTTTTTTTTT
>NC_031789.1:3498556-3533685 GCF_001522545.3 Parus major
TTTTTTTTTTTTTTTTTTTGGTGGTTTCTTAGAGTGACTAAAGGACTGCTTTGCTCTCAAAGTAGGATGGAAGAGATGTGTTCAGAAGAGACCTTTCAGAAGAAGGCACACACTTTGTATGGGGAAATTTTCTTTTTTAATTTACAGCAGAAAGAATATAAAGCATTCAGAAAACATTTTCCATATTTTAAGGGCAATTCAAAACATTTTGCATGGTTCCAGCAGCTGAGTTCTTCAACAGATCCATTGATTCAGTGATGCTTTACATGCACAGTTACAAAAATAAAACTTACAAAAGAGAAGACATCTATACTAGTTTTACATGCAAGTCTTGGGGACCCCCCATTGGGCACCAGCTATTGTGTGGAACTGCCATAAGCGTGCAACCAGAGAGGGGGTTCATGTTATATTCTGTATTTCTTTCACACAGTATTACTGCTGTCGAATGTGTTTCACAAAGGAGCGATTCTATTATCAGAAGACAGAAGATCTGGCTCCTGGCACTTGGGAATTTGAATTTTCCTAGAAAGCTGCACTGACTTATCTTAGGTGAAAATGTTAAGTTCCACAACCAAGAAGAGGGTTTGAAGAATCACTTCACTGCGAGGGAGTGCTCCTCCCTCCCCAGTGACACACTGAAGGGTTACGGCCCGACACAACAAAGCACTTGGGAGCTGAGCTGGCTTCAAGCATGCCAGGAGTCCTGGAGCTGTGCTGCAGAACTGCCTGCACGTTTAACAGCCAGCACAGGCTTAAACGTTTGGCTGAAGCAGGATCTAGATTAGTAGATACACCACCAGGCCCATGGATCTGGAAGAGTAATTTGAAATAGCTCTGTATATTACTGAATCGTTTTTCTGTAAAGACAAGGAATTAAAACATTTCCACTGAGGTCACTACTCTTGTTAGGAACAGATCAATTCTATATTGTCACGTATTGGTTAATGGGTGCAATATTTCAGTTTCAAAATGTCAAGAGTTCTTCCAGTACTAATACAGAGCATTTCCAATTCATTCCAAAGGAGATTCTTCAGGATCTCCTGTTCTGTTTTGGCGCAAGAGTAAAATTTAACAGTTAAGGTTCCAATTGCAGACAGTAAATTGAGGCTATGAGGCTGCCCACAGGCACAGTGCGAGCGCCAGGCCATTTGTTTTGCTTTTTTTCCCTTTTTTTAAAATTGAATCAGGTCATAAAGCAGCAGTTCAGAAATGTACAAGAGAATTCTGATAATGAGCTATAGCACATCTACTGTAATTCAATGCTGGCAGTGAAAAGAAGTAATTAAAAACAGGTACAATTATAGAAAAGGCACCAAGAGCACTGACCCCAGTTTTTTTGCCACAATCTTTGTTTTTACTCTTCTTTTAAAGACACCAGTTTCAAAGCTTCCTATGTGTGAATATTTTTTGGCTTCACAACAAGCCTTGCGTTTAAACATTGCAGTTGGTGGCCGGGATCAAGCAAGAACAACTATTCCAAAACTAACAATCTCAAATTTACACAAGTTCATTCAGAAATTTTAAACTGCCACGAGTGAGACAAACAGACAGGAGCAGTTTCTGATCTCAGACACATGTACGTGACCCACAAGTAATGACACGGACTTCAGGAGTTTCTTCCCTTACATTCCTGTGTAATGAGGATCAGAACTGGTTCCCATTGTTGAGAATCTGTGACAGTTTTAAATTAGTAGTTCAATTTTAAAAAAATCTAATTTCTTTGGCTCCTCACTATGTGGAAATAGCAATATACCATGACACCCCTACAGGATCAGTTTGCATCTTTTTTTTAATTTTTACTTAATTTTTTAAAATTTTTTGTGCAATTTTTATTACATTTTCTGACTTCCAGCAGGAGATATGAAAATGTGAAACATATTTTCTACTTTCGTACTATTTATTTATTTTTTTTCATTTTATGTTCATTCTAAGTGTTCTTTATTGGAGTGAGTGTATGGTGTTAAGCTAGATACGGTTTTTGTACTCTTATGATTATCTGCTTTGCAAAAGTAACTTAATTTTCTTAAGCAATATTAGCATTCACATTACTTGGCACCATTGGCAAAAGAAAAAAGAAAAAAAAAAAGACGGGGGTAAAAAAAAAAGAAGGAAGGAATACATAAATTAAACCCAACTGAACCAAACTCCTGGTAGCCAAAATCAAATGTAAACATATCCTTTTTTTCTTTTTTTTTTTTTTTTTTAAAGTAATGTTGCTCTGCCTTTTTTCCTAAGTCTAAATACAGTAGCTCTTTTTTGCCATTTAGTCATGCTTTAGCAAAAATGTTCTTCTAAAGAACATTTAAAATAAAGTTTCTTATAGTGAAATAAAGTTTTTGTTTCATTTTACAGACCATAGCCACTAATGCTTTGCTTTGTTCATTTCTTTTTCTTGAGTTCATGCACATATCTCTTTAATATATACAATATGTACAAACAATACATCCACACTCTTCTCGTTCATTCAGACAAAACTATACAAATAATAATTTTATCTTGCCAAGTTATTGACCCTTTGTGAATAAAATATTTAGTAATTAATCAATATATTCCCTTTCAAATATTTTTTTCTCATTTTCCATTTCTACCTTCTATATATACAGAAACTGCCCAGATTTTGATGAAGTAGCCAAAATAAGAAATTTACTGGCCAGAATGCAGCACCACTGATCTTTAGGTGGCATAAAATGTCCAGGCAACATATGTACGTGACTCTGCAAAATGACAAGAGGTTTGACAAGTACGTAAGAGAAAAAGCTACATGTTTTACAAATTATTTGAGAACTTAATTAAAACAATAGTACATGAAGGTAAGGCTAGAAAATAAAGTGCTGAATATGAGAGAAAGTACATGACAGTTGATATGTTTGCAGGTTCTAGTAAAAATACAAAAAAAAATGTGTAAAACTTGCTTAAGCTGCTCTCTCCATTCCTCATGCAATACCCGTGTCTCTCATACACCAAACCCCTCCTGTAAGTTCCCACGGGATGTATTAAAAACCTGCAGATTTAAAAAGTTGCATTAAGTGTGCTGTAGAGGTTTAAATAAAACACAAAGGACAGGAGTGCGAAGGAAATGAGGATGCATGGACCCAATAAAGATGTACTGATCTAAGCCCCTCCACTGAGACTCTCAAAGCTTCAGTTTCTTGGAGATGACTGACAGGTGCAGGAACAGCATTCTTGTGTTGCTTGTGCATTCCCACCTTTTCTGAACAATATTTTTGGTATAATATTTGTACAGTTCCACATGTTGTTTAATACAGCCCTATATGAAAAGGATAATTAATCGCTTCTTCCTTCCTTCTCGGAGAATGAAGCAACTCACGATTTCCTCCTGGTGTCTTGTTTTCCCCACGATCCAACAGAAGATTGAGTTCCAAGATGTCTTGCTGAACAAATTAAAAGTTGTCCATGAAAGTGCAAATGCAATGACCAAAACATTACTGTTAAAATCCTGCAGCTGGTATTTCCAGAACTGCAGTGGGTATTTTTGTTGTTGCATGTCTCTGCTAAAAACAGAAAATGAAAACAGTCTGAAAAGCAATGTCACATTGCTACGGGATGCTGCTGCGTATCTTCAAGTTCCTTGGCCTTTTTCAATTCTTTCACTCTGAAAAAACGAAGAGGAGCTATGTAACACTTCTATTACAAATCTCTTGAAGACAGAACAATCAAAAGGATTCATCACTCCAACCTCCCGTGCAGAAGAGGCAGCTCCCAGAGACACGACAGGAGGGCAGCACCTTCCCAAACACCATAAACAGTTGGAAGCGCAAGAACAGGCCACTGCAGATCCCAGACAAACACGTTTGGAGAGACACACTTGGTTCCAGCTACTGCTTTTCCCCAGTACTGGCAACTACAGCTGGGCTTCGTTCTGGTGTCAGCCTGATTGTTTGGGCCTTCCTGGACTGCTGTTCCCCACCTGACCCTGCAGCTGCTTCCTACTGTCCCAGCAAAGGGGCTGCTCAGTGCTGACCCCTTTTCTCCACACAGTGCTGTGGCAGTGACAGCACAGTGGGGGAAAATTAGTCTGTCCAGCTTGGAAAGGAAGCCTGGTGTTGATAGAGAACCTCACATAATGAAGTGTTTATATACAAGCAGAAGAACCAGAATGGGTGTGAAGAAAGGTACTTTGTTTCACAAGTGCTCCAGCTGCTGTGCCTGTGTGTTCTATGCTGTTGGCAGTATGTCCCTGTGTTTACCCAGCAGTGCAGGACACTGTGTGCCAAGGGAGATGAACCTCCAGTGTGCAAATCACTCTTCCTAGATGTGGCCTGATGCCCCAGTTCTCAACTTTCTCAAATGCATGCTCTACAATACCTCCTCTAACTCACCAACACAAGAACTAAACCATCACTGAAAACTGAAAAAGTTGAAAATTAAATTAAAGGATGAATAGAAGGGAGTAATTTTAATCCCATCCAGTAGAACAAAGCTCTGCACTAGAGCTGGGGCACTAGGAAACCTGTTCAGGCTGAGAACCTGGTTCTGTGTCAGTGCAGGCTCTCTGAAAAGGAGCCAGACCAAATCCAGAGGCATTTCTGTGCTGCCCCAAAGGTGCCCAGCTCTGCCTCTGCTTGCAAGGAGTTTCTCTGCAGTGAGATCCTTTTGCCACCTGCATCCACATGTCTTCCCTCTGCTCCTGCAAGGGGAAGCTCCCCTCAAATGGAGCAGATTACAGAAAAAAAAAAAAAAAAGAAAAAAAAAAAAAGGTGATTTAGCTAAGCGTGTATAGGGTCAAGTGCTCACATGATGTTGCAAAAACTTGAAAGGACAACTAACAAAGGTATAGTACAAAAAATAGTGTCAGGGATGCAAGTCTGTGTAATGCAACCAGCTACAAGTGAAAGAATTTAACAAAGCCCAAGTAAATAGAATTAATAAAACATGTCAGGAGAGCTGAGCAGCAGCAGTGACAGTTTGCAGCTACTGTGCATAGACTTACACCCACAGATCTTTTGGCTCTTGCACCAGCCTGCTAATATAAGGATATAATAAAGCTATAAATTGATCTCTGTATATACACCTCCATTTCACTGCTTTATTTATTCATTTTTCTGCTTGTAGTATTAGTCAGAACCACAGTGAAAAGGGAGCTGGCTGCTTTTACCTCTGTTTTAGCTGACTCAAAGGCTCTAGCACTCAAATGCACTCTCACTCTTTATGAAATGTGGCCAATAGGGGTCAAATCAGACTAACCTGTATGCAGGTTAGACCTTTGTTAATTATCCTGACTCCACTTTTGGAGAAGATCATGTATGGAAAGACAGAGGGCTCTGCTAGGCCAAATGCACACACTGTGTTCAGAGTCTGAAGGCCACTGCTGGAGAGAGAGACCCTGGCATTCCTGAAATGCGAGCCCAGCAGAGGAGCCCAGCAGGCTCTCCCAGGTGCCAAGCAGTGCTCTGGTCCCCAGGCTGAGGAAGGGACAGCCAACAGCACCAGGGGCTCTCAGCTCCTACTTGGACAGTGCTTAGACACTGCTACAACTTTACAGAAAAATCTCCTGCAGGAAGATTTTGGCTCTTTTAGCATTTTAGCTGGTGTCTAAAAGAGCCTGTTCACTTTGAGAGACTGGAGGCTTCAGCACTGCACAGAAGGCAGCAACAAGCCTCTACTCAGGCTGACACCCTGAGTTCTAAGTTCCCTGGGGTTCTTCATGCTTGGTACAGCCAGATCCCCTTTTCATTGCAGGAAACATAGGAGGGCTGAAACAGTAAGCCAGAATAGTCACAAATGACAAGTTACTCATCTCCAGCATATCTAGTTTTATTTTCTTGGAGCAGAGAAACAGCCTCTCCCTTGAATTTTCAACTAATATAAGTAGTGCACCATTTAGAAGCAGGAGAGCCAGAATCCCTGGTGCTGTGCTAGAAAAGGTGGTGTGCCTCTGTGCAAAGGACAATTTTTAAGGCTTAGATCAGCTGTGTTTAAGATACCATCAATTAATGCATGATTTGCAGTGCAACTTCCAAGTGTTTTCTGTTGCACTTCAGTACTGTAATGTAAAATTAACCTGTTATTATAGATCTCTCACTGAGAACATGCACATTAAATAAGCTGGTGGCTCTTTCACTGAGACATGCTATTCCTTACTTTAGCACTTCACATGCAAGGGCTACACTAACAAAAAAGCACTTTTACTGGAAGAATGCAAGACATGCTTTGCTGCAAACTTCAACCTACAGCATGCAGTATCTGTACTGGTGCAGAACTATTGCATCTGTTTGCCTGGAACACACATGCCAACAGAAGTTAATTACTGCAGCACTCAGCATTTGCACTAAAACAGGTCCTGTTCAGAAACACAGAATCACAGTGTCATAGAATGTTAAGGGTTGGAAGGGAACTTAAAGATCATCTAGCCCCAACTCCCCTGCCACAGGCAGGGACACCTTCACCATCCCAGGTTGCTCAAGGCCATATCCATCCTGGCCTTGGACACTTCCAGGGATGGGGCAGCCACAGCTTCGCTGGGTAACTCGTTCCAGTGTCTCATAATCCTCACAGAAAAAAATAAATATTCTTAGTATCTAACCTGAAGATCCCCTCTCTTTAAATTTGTATCAATTACTCTTCACCCTATCACTACAGTTCCAGATGAGGAACCCCTTTTCAGCTTCCCTGTAGCACCCTCCACACGACCATTTCTTCTCCAGGCTCACAAACTCTAACTTTCTCAGCCTTTGTAGGGGAGATGCTCCCGTCCTCTTATCAACTTCATGGCATCCTTTGGACTTCTCCAACAGTTCCCTGTCCTTCTTATGCTGGGGAACACCAGAACTGTGTGCAGGACTCTGACAAGAGCAGGGTAGAGGGTGAGAATCCCCTCCTCCCCTGCTACCCACACTCCTTTGGGTGCAGCCTAGGACACAATTGGTTTCTGGGCTGGGAGCACCCACTGCTCACTCATGGGGAGTTTTTCATGATCCAAGTCTTTCTCCACAAGGCTGTTTCCAATCAGTTCTCCACCCAACCTGTCAACAGTGCGTGTGGGATTGCCCCAGCCCAGGTGTAGGACCTTGCTTTACTTTGTTGAACTTCTGAGGTTCACACAGTCCCACCTCTCAGCCTGTCCAGGTCCCTCTGGATCCATCCCTTCCCTCCCGTGTGTGGCTGCACCTCACAGCTCAGTGGTGTCAGCAAACTGGCTGAGGGTCCCCTCGCCCCCACTGCCCACAGCACTGACAAAGGTGGTGAGCAGTATCCACCCCACTACTGACCACTTGTCACTGGCCTCCACGTGGACCATGAGCCACTGACCACAGCTCTTTGCATGTGGCCAGCCAGCCAGTTCTTCATCCAGCCAGTGGTCCATCCTCAAAACCACATCCCTCCAATTTAGAGACAAGGATGTTGTATGGGACAGTGTCAAACACTTTGCATTTTGAGACACTCTCCTTGGTCAGGTGGGATTTACATGCATAATGTAATAATTACTGCTGAAAAACACAGACACAAAATAGTACAGAATTTCCCTAAAGGTATAAACTGAAATCTGCCATGGGTACATTACTGGAAGATGCTATTTAGTATGCAATGGCTTAACACAAACGCTGTATTCCACAGCATTTACACACTTATGCCTCAAGATGATAACCATCCAAATTTGCCGAGCTACCATGTTTTTTAAATTAACTTATCTGTTTGTTCAGTGCAATAGAGTGTGTGTCCCACTGCAGATGGAGTGCAGGTAGGTACTGAGAGTGCTTTATTCCATTAACACACAGGTAAATATGGAAACTCACAGTCTGGAGCTGTCAGTCTCTCCTCTCTCCAGAGCTGGCCTGGGATGCCAGGGAAGTTCTTCCTTCTCCTTGGCAGCTGGTACAGGGCAGCCCTGCTTACCATGGGCTCTGCAGCAGGCACAGCAGAGTGAACTGAAGTACCTCCAAATGTTACCAAAAATGGAACCAATCCATGGCCAGAGTGTCACTGGGGAAGCTCTGAGGTGTTATTGTGAACACCATGCTGCTTCCTCAAACCATGATAAACAGGATGTGCCAGAACCAGTGCATGCACCAAGGTAATCCATTTACTTTATCTGAAATGCTTTGTCAAGAGAATCTAAAACTAATTGTCTTCAATAAATTAATTCTTTCTTGGATAGTCTGCACTGTAACCCTTCCTTGTGTCTTAGAAGTGCTTTCAGTCTTTTCTTAACTCTTCTTGAGTTCCTCACTCAGTGGCACTTGATTTGATTGCAACAATATGAAGTTAAAAGCAGGGACTGGTATTTCCTCTTCATTAATACCTGATGTAATAAACCCTCAAATTTTTCAACTGCAGTTAAAAAAGTACAGGTTGACCAGGAAAGAATTTTGGACAAATTAGGACCCTTGAGAATAGAAATCCTGAGTAAGTGCTGCTAGGAGAGATTTGAAGTGAACAGTATAGCACTGCCTTCATGTTGTAAGGCAACCTTCTTTGGTTAACATTTTCCCAGTCTTAAACTGAGGCAAGGAAGAGAACAAAGTGTAGCATTTGCAGTTACAAGCATTAATAAACTCCTGTAAGGAAAAGAACACTACTGGGATTTATAGAATTGAACAGCAGAAAGGATGTTCTTAGAGAAGATCTTTTGACCCAGTTTGGTAGACTTGCAGTTAGACTATTTTTTTAAACAACAGAGGAAATGAGGGCAATGACAGTGACAGCAGCAGGCCAGGTGCTGCTGGATGGTGTGCAAAGCTCTGTCACGATGACTTGGATCACTTCTGGGAGTGCTTCCCTGACCTGAATGGGGGCTGGGGTGAGGACAGCTCAAGTGATGCCTGGCTGCGAGTGGAGCACCCCAGAACAGGAATCAGGCCCTGGCTTTTGCAGGTCTCCAAACAAAAAGCACCATCCTATGCCAGCAGCTCTGAAACCATGCACAAAACTGCAAGGACTGTGTATCTGATTTTTGTATCTGATGAAGCTTTGAATAAACACCTCACCAAATAACATATTCTCCAGATAGTAAGCCCTTCTAAGGCACAAAGTTATTCCCTCTGCAAGTGCTGAAGAGCAGATGGAAGGAAAAAGCACGTGCAATAGAGATGACCACTGCTAAGGTGTCTGAAATCACAGCCGTGATGCTGACATACAGAAAAGGAAGAGAAGATGATTTCAAACATGAGGTTTGAACCCTGACTCCTGGGAGATACATCCTGGTTCCCAAACTGCTCCAGCCAGCCAAAGTTTCTGCCCCTCACACCATGTTGCTCACTTGGACAGTGTACAGGGGGTGCATCAGTATGTGCTGAAGCAATGTAGAAAGCAACAGCCGCAGTGAGTGGCAGCTCCTCTCCCTGTGCCCTCCCCAGTCCTGCACGGGGTGTCAGCAAATGAACCAGCCCTACTCAGAAAGAGTCCCAGCAAACAATGGCTTCATGGGTAAAGCATAACACAAAGCTGCTTCATCAGAGTGACCCCATAATGCCCAGCCAGGGAAATGCTGAATGATCCGAATGCTGAAGATCTGTTTACAGGACAGGATGCAAGAGCCAGAGAGGGCTGGCTGGTGAGTTACCTGTTGCTCTGAGAGCTGAAATGGCCTGTGGGATATTTAAGACAAGGGAGATCTTGCCTTTTTCCAGATACCTCATTTAGGCAGCAAAACAAAAAAGACAGAAATGCCCAGTAAGAATGACAACCCAGAGCATGCGGTCTGCAATTTAATACACACATCTGAGCTCCAAATACATTCAGCCCCTGCAAGAGGTAAATGAAAAAAGAAATTACTTTGAAAACTTCTGTTGCAGGTACAGTGACGCATATCCCAATATGACATTTTCACACACTGTCCTGAACTCAAACAAAGGAGACTTTCCTACCCTTTGACATTTTCCCCATTCTCTCTCTCACTCGAAGAGAGGCAAGAAACCAGGTACCTCAATGCAATGTCTGCTGCATGGCACAGATTAAAACCACATAAAAAAAATGTAAGTCCTAAATGCACAGGAGTAGGAAAAGGTTTGTTGCTAAAATGCCAAAAGGGGGAAGAGTATGCAGAGAACAACAAAACACAGGAGATGTTGTTTATTCAGGTATGAAATGCAGCTGTACTTACCAGAGAAATGACTTCAGATGCTACACACTTACTCCCTGAAACTGGAGAGCAGCATTTAATCAAACCATGAGAACATGGTGGGGTAAAGGGGCCTATTTGTACATGAAAGGTGAATGAAGACAGCTTTTATAACTCATGATCACAGGTAACAAGTGCACTCGTTCTGCCCCTGAGAGGATGGAAGTTTTGCTGTAGGCAGAAGGTGCCTGACTGGTCATCCCCTTTAGATGTGAAAGACTCGCTCCTTGATCTCCTCCAGATCGTCTCCTGCCAAGGGTAGGGCAGAGAGGATCACACTGCAGGCAGCTGTGCAATTTTTGTTCACCTCTACATCTGGACTGGGAGCGAAGCTCTCTTCTGCAGGAGGCTACAGAGGATAGTTTGACTGATATGAAGGCAAACATATGTGTAGGGGGCATGGTGGCTATCTGGAATCCCTCTACTGAAGCAGGTTTCCTTGAGATGAAAACTGAAAACTTAAAGGCAACAGCAACTGGATGTTTTTTTTCCCCAATAATTTCTACTACAGTGATTTCTACTGCAGAAGGATACCAAGTCTTGTCTCACCAGAGCCGGCCAGTAAAATCTCCTGCCTCTCCCTCTTTACTGATCCTGGTGTAATGTCATCACTCAAATAAATCCATAAAAAAATCACTCAATATGGGAAGGTTTTAAAACTGAATCCCAGGAGCAAATGCTGCAATCATTGACCTGCACACTCCCACAGCACGTGTACAGAAAACACCAATTTGTGTATTACAGACACACGTTTGCAGGCATTGCCTCAGCACGAGGGGCTGTGTCAGCCTGTGCACATCAGCAGGCCTGGGAATATTCCTGGTGTTTGTGCACTCCAGAAAAAGACACACACAGGGTGTTAGCAGAATGCAAAGCAGCAAAGAACCTTTTGCCACTACAGACTTACTTTGGCAGAACAGCAGCCAGTGCATTTTGAGATAGCTCACAGTTTACTTTTTCCAGACAGAGAGCCACCCATTTCCCCATCAGTCACACATCATTGGGCATTCCAGGCAAAACCTGCAAATGCCACCAAACTTCCAGAATCTGCTTCCTGCTGTCACATACACAAAGCCTTCAAAGTGCAACAACTGTTTCTCCTCCAACCCTGACAACTGGCCTCTGCTGACAGCAGCCCCTGCAGAGCCTGCCCTCAGGGCACGTTTTGGGCCTTTGCCCTCATTTCACCCAATTCCTACTTCATCTGCTATTAGTAAAAAACTCCAAATTTTAACTTCTAAAAACACGAGGACATACAACAAAAAATGGTAGTGTAGAAGTCATCATTTGGAAATAAATGTCATTAGCTGCTGCTCCTTTGTTAGCCAAAATAGTAAAATAGTTAAATAATGGTGTCTCCAGCAGGCTCAGGCCCAATTCATGTTCTCACTCCAGAGTCTTGAAAATGATCTCTGCAATTCCAAGTCAATAAACTCCATAATCAACAATGAAGTTTTCTTTTTAAAACATTACATGGAAGCAGGGATTCAGGCCACTCCTCCCTTGCTGGAAACAGGAGCAATAAGCACACAAATGGTGATGTTTCCAGCAGCAGTTTTTTACAAAAACCCTGCTGTCCTAACAACCTCTCAGGTGCAAGATGGAACAGAACAGCCTGGCAGCTGAGGCTAAAGAGACCTGTCATGGAAATTCTCCCACTGATACATAGAATTTTAGCTTCTTCACGTATTTGTAGCTTTGTAGGTTTCTAATATATAGTTCTAATTTATAGTTTCTAACACTTTCTTACTCTTTTTCACACTTTAAAACAATAGCTAACCCTTTTTAATACATTATGTCACACTCCTGAAATTCTGTTTAGTCTTAGTTTCAAGAAAATAATTTCCAACAAGGACATCTTGTTTTGCACCAGGATTTGACAGTCATAATAAGATACAGGGCAAAGAACCTCCTGGAGACACTCCAAGGGGCAAGCCCAAGTGTGGAACTATAGGATTTACCTACTAGATATACTAATTAATTAACGTTATTAAAAATGTAGAAATCCTATAATGCACATGCTCATACCTACATTTTCAGCACCTGAATGCTTTCATTAAAGAACTGCTCTTTATATTACCACTTTCATATTGTTTGGGAAGTTTTTCTTTTGATTCCAGGCAACACCACCTCTTGCCACCCTGCTGTCTCGCAGCCATTGATGTGACCAAGCACACAGGTGGGTGGGCTGCTCATGCTGAGAAGGAGACTCTCAACAGATGCTCACTTGGCCTTACTATAACACAGTTACAGTATATTCTTTTTTTCTTCCCAAAATGTGGATTAATAAATGAGAGAAACAGCTGTCAAGAAGCTGGCCCTATAACACAACCAGATGTGCAACTTACCAAAGACCAACTGACAGGTAAACACTGGTGCTTAACCACCTTTGGGAATAAAAAGCAATGTGAGGAGCTGTTCTGCTTCCATCTGGCTCAGGCAGAAATAAATACCCATTTCAGAGCAGGCTGCACCTGCACTGCAGCTTCCTATCATCTACCCTGAAAGTTGTTGAGCTGTTGCAGTCCCTGTCAACACAACTCATTGAGTGTGTGTGAGTGCAGACCCTGCCAGTTTCCAACATCCACTCACAGCCATTCTGGATACTGAAAAATACCCCACCGACAACGCCATCTAAGCATGCCCATGATGAATATACATGTCCTTTTTCACACATTCATGCATTGGTAACATCTACTGCAGAGCTCTGTCCTGTTACAAAAGCAGCAGTGTTAGTCATTGCAGTAGGGTTAGTTTATACAAGATTCTTTCATATAATTAATGGAGGTGAAACTTACTGGCATATCTCGGCCGCAGCCCCATGCAAGCAAGCAGAAAGCAAATATATTTAAAATGGAAGAGAGGAACTGGCTAGCAGGCAGCTACACTCACCCTTTTGTACAGCCTATGGTCCACCAGAGGGCTTCAGAGTGCAAAACAATACCAAAGAGCCATTAGACACACATGGCAACAACCATACCTTACCCAGAGCTTCACTTCAGGGAGGAGGAGACAGCACTTCTGCTTGCCTGGAGAGAAAGAACCCTTCCCACTCCTGCCTACGGGACTCCTCTTTACCAGGAAAGGACAGTCCTGTGTTTAGGTGCTTTAGGGCAGAAAGTTATAAGCAAGTAGAAAAAACCCAACACTGCCATCCCTGTGGCTTTTCTAGCTGCATCCTGCCTTCCCTGGCAGCAATCACCTCTTTTCTATCTCATTCCAAATGCTACTCCATAGAAAACACTGCAGATCATAATTCCATCTTAGCAATGGTCTAGATATCCCCCAAAAGAGTAAGTTTCCTACAAATCAGAGAAAGAATAGGAAATAGGTGGTTACCTTCCCAGTGCAAGCTGACTGTACCATACATGAATTCAGCTCAGCAAATCCAAACCCATTCGGAGCTCCCGGATTTCCTTGCAGCTCTAGATGTGTCACATCTGGGGATCATTAAGTAGGTGGAGTCTTTCCAAAATCATTAACTATGTAAAGCTTTGGTTCTGCCTCAGGACAGCAAGGCAGCTCAGCTCACAGGAGGTGTTAGGGGCAAGCTTTAGGCTGGAAACAAGCTGACAGGTTTGGGCACTGTGGGAAGATGGGTGAAGCTCTCCTGGGAGGTCAGGAAGTTTCTGTTTCTCATTCTCAACAAACAACACTTCTGTGACAGATCATGTTGATACCGTGTTATGCTGATGCATGTTTTTCACCAAATTTTGAGAATATGACAGAATAATTTTGAGAATATGACAGATGGATCAATATGGGGGGTATTGTTCAAAGTCAAAAGGAAACAGTACATGTCTGACGATCAGAATGACTCCTGCTGATGAATGATCCCTTTTATCTCCATGACACTCAGCTCCTAGAGCTTCAATATCTTCTCTAAGAGCACATTCAACTAAAACTTAAGTATTTTCTGATTTTCATCAACATTTATATATCCACTACTGAGAGCTCCAATTGCAGAACTTCTCATTAACTTTCCCAAAACACCTGAAATACTTTCTGGTCAGGCAACAAACATTAAGTTCAGGAGATCAAGGGTGATCAAAATCACATTTGAGATAATTAAGCCTTTGTGCCAAAAAGCTATTAGGCAAAACAGATGACCATTGAAGATGTTCTGAATGCAAGCAGTCAAAGAGCTCTCATAATTTGCTTAAAGTAGACTTTGATCAATTTTAAACAGGAAAAAGACCCTACCAAGCAGACATTTGCCAGGGGAAACCCTGAATAAATCTCACCTAAGGGCTACAGAATAAGCACTTAAGTGTAATTTTTTGGCTTAGCAACAGAATCTGCTCATGGACAAAAACCTAAGTTAAACCATTCAATGTTTCAAATGTTGAATTTCTCAACTTTAAGCATTTATGGCCTTCTCACTTAGCTCACTCTCCTTACCACAGACTGGAACTGGCTTTTGCAGCCTCTTCCCCCAGCTCTATCAACTGGCAGAAATCTGCTACAAGATCCTGTTTGTTTGACATTCCCATGCATGCTCTTTTCTCACACTCCCTCAGATTTTCCAAAAATAGTTCTCATTTCTATCCCTTGCATTGACAAGGCACTGTGGTTTAGAAAGTGGCTTCAAAGTGACATTTTTATACTACATAGCATTAACTAATATTAGGTATTAGCTGTTATGGCTCACCCCTGCATGTTCAGGAGCTTGGCTGGCTGAAGTGTTTCTTTCTGGAGACTGGGGCATTCTTAAATTCTTGTTTATAGCAGCAGTGTGCTCATTTTAACTAATACAAGAGATTTCAACAAGCAACAAGATTTCAACAAGCAGAAAGAGTGTGTGGGGCTCTTGGCCCAAGTACCAGTCCCATCCTCATCAGCTGTACCCTGTGTGAGTGTCACATGGGAAACTGAAGGGATATAATTAGGAGGCTTACACAGACGTGATCTGAAACTTACTTAGCATCCTAAGCTTTATTACTCTATCCTTAGGAAGAGGTAAGCTAGAAAAGTCAAGCAGGGAGGAATGATGTCATTATTGAGACACAAAATTCAGAAAGCTTGAGGAAGAGAAGGTGAGAAGGAAGCAATTCCACCTGGTACTCCAGTGTACCTGCACCACAAGGCAGCTAGGAAAGAGGGTTGCAGAGCCAGGCTGGGGGTGCTCTCACCAGGATACAGCTGTGCCAGGGGAAGTACAAGGGTCTGCCCCTCAGGACAGGGAACAAAGAAGCAAACAGGTCAGTCTGAGTCAGCTGAGATGCTGGAGCAAGTGAAGCTCTGTTCTATTAAATAGATGATCTGTGTAATTTCCAGTATTATATTTTCCTTTACAGTTGTTTACACAAGCTAAAGGCATCTAATTTGCCTTCAAAATCCTGCATGGTAATAAAGTTCAAAGGACCTGATTTGCATGGTGTTTGTCACTGACTGCAGAGCAGAGGCACCAGATCCCTGTGTGGTTCCAGCAGCCAGAGGAGCACAAGGGTCTGTGAGATGCTAAAGCAGTGTGACCCCAGGAACACAGATGCAGCCCCAGTGTACAGAGCATGAAGTGTACACTCTGTTGGAAAATGCCTTCCTGCTTGCTAGAGCTTTTATAGCAAGCAGGAGGAAAATGGGGAATAAGACTCAAACCTGTCATGTTTCTTAACAGTTCTATAAATGTGGTAAATTTATGTACTTTTCAAGCAGATTCTGAATGCTGGTTATATCATTTCGGTAAGTCTTGCTTTCACTTTTAGCATTTACAAATGCCACAATGCTCCTGTTCAAATTTGTCAATTACTAATAATAGTTACATTAACTCAGTTTTAAACTCTAATGATTGCTTGGAGAAAATACGCAACCATAACCCTGTGATCATTTCTATTTTAGAAGGAAAAGCAAGGCAGTTTTGAAACATGGTTAACATCTTCAGTGGAGGCAAGTCACTTTCTCCTTTTGTTACATCCTAAGCAACCACAACCACTGACCAAGTGCCCGTGGACATGGGACAGGACTGCACTGCTGCAGAAATTCAAGCCCTGTGCAATGTGCTGTGAGCCAGAGAGAGCCTAAAGACAGTGAATCCCCCCTGACCCTGAACTTCTGTTTGGAGCTCCCCAAGAGCTAAACCCATCCCACAGAGATGCCCAGAGCAGTGACCATGCTGCTGGAGAGAGCAGACTGACCCTGGGTCTGCCTGCAAACTTCAGTGGTGCAAATGAGCAGGGTCTCTCTACAAAAGGAAGAGGAGACACCGAGAAAGAGGAAGGCAAAGAGCTCAAATTAAGAACTGTTGGAATCATGGGAAATTTAAGTCCTGCGGACTCTGTGTTAATCAACAGCTGGAGTCTTAACTGAACCCTGTTTGGAGTGCATGGCACATCCTGGGTGCTGGTGGGAACCCCAGGAACACAGCCAGACCAGAGGAATTCTCTGGGCTTGTGTCTGAGGTGGCTCTAAGAGCCTCTCAGGCTGACCCCAGAGATCCCATGGATGGAAACTTGGCACGTGGCTCCCCCAAGGACTGCCTGGATCTCAAGCAGATCTGAGAGGATACAGAAGTTCTGAACCTCAAGAACACGCTGAACAACAAACACAACAAAACAACCCCTCTGGTCTCTTTCATATGCCCTTCTGAAAGTCAGAAGTCGCTTGTACTTCTTCATCAATGACTGTGGCTGTTTCAAGAGCACTTGGAATCAGCCTGGGAACTACAAAGCCCTCTTTCTTGTCCACACATGTTACTTCCCACTGAACCTGCAGGTAAGATGTAGTTCCATATTCCATAGCATGAGCCACACTGACCTCCTGCAAAGTGCAGCTTTGAAATCCTGCAATGAGGACTAAGTCCATTTCTAAATCAGGAGTCTATCACATGCCTGTAAGAGCTCTCCTTGTTAAATGTCCCTGGACTGAACTAAACATGCTTCAAAATGCATTGGGTGTGACCAGCTCCTGAGTGGATGAAATGCATGGGTAGTGAGAATGGAGGGGGTAGAGTCAGAAACATCAGGATTCACCACTGTCTAGGCAAAGTCCCAGTTTGCAGCTTGATCATACAGGGAATCCTTTCAGCTAAAAACCACAGCAAACACCCTGCTGGTGTGGCAGTGCTGGCTGCCACAGGGGAGCACTCTGGCAAGTCTGTGCTGTTCCCACACTGGCAGGAACTGGCTCATCTTCATGTCTGTGGAGTGGCTGAGGTGAACTAACCTGTGCTGCTCTGCTGCCACATCCCACCTACCCACACTGAAGAGAACAGCACTTGAGGAGAGCCAACCAAATGATTCTGTGACCAAACTAAAGGCATTTCCAGCACACACCAGATGTCATCACTTTTTGCACTTTCCCACATACCATGAATGTTTTGGGCGGCACTCAGAAGCTGTAGCTATGATTTAACAAGCTTTTTTTCAGACTTCCTCAAGTCCAGCTTTTAAAGTCAAACAGCCTGGGCCATTTCACATTATAAGCAATGGAGCTGCACACAATTCTCTTTCAGCAACAGACCTAAGTTAAAGATTTCATTTTTGACAGTGCATCTTGGAAACAGCTCAACTTTGTTCTTTGATTAAAAGATCTGTAGTGAGCTGATTCTATTATATTTACACTGCACTCATTGCAGACACACTTGAATATTATCACACTGCTCTAAGGAAGGGCAGATACCAAAAGATAGTGTCATACCTGTGGCGGCAGCGTCGTAAAAACCGCATAATCTTGCGAGCAGCTTGATCCTGCTTCTTGGTAAGCAGACTGCTTCTAAACACAAAAAACCCCAACACTGAAGTGTAGGCAAAACTGGGGAGAATACTACTAAATGCAAGAATAATTATCCTATCAACCACAGTCCTTTTCCCACTGGCCTTTGTCTGTGGAGCACAGCACAGCCTCCAAGAGCACAAAAACAATATATAAAGATCCCAATAGCATGAGCAGCCCCAGAGCTCACCTGAGTTTCTGTTGTACGATGGTGGCTGCCCGACGGTTTTGCCTCCTCTTGCCACACTCTTTGTAGCTGCGATAGTACTGCTGGATCAGCATCGCGGCTCGTCGGCTCTGCTGGAATTTTTTCTGCTCATAGTAACTTCGGAATTTGCTCTGGATAAGAATGGCAGCTTGCGTCATCTTTTTATAAAGTGCATACTACAACAGAAACAAAGAGAAGCTGAGGCATCCCAATAAGAGCAGGAAGAAGCAGGTTCCTACAGTGACAGACTCTTGAGCCACTACTACGACGTGATGAGAAGTAAATGAGTATCTATGCCCTGACTGAGAATTGTGTAAGAAAATGGTGACAGCAAACTGGAACAACTGTGAGATTAGGGGCAGAACTTAGTCTGCATTAAGAAATCAGCTACCTGCTGAACAGTCTGACTAGATTAATGGAATCATAGAACAGTTTGCACTGGGAGGAATCTTTACAGACCATCTAGTTCAACCCCCCAAAAGGAACAGGGACATCTTCAAGGAGATCAGGTCACTTAGAGCCCCATCCAGCCTATTCTTGAATGTTTCCAGGGATAGGGCATCTGCCACATCTCTGGGCAATATGTACCAGTGACTCACCAGCCTCATTGTAAAAATTTTCTTCCTTGTATCTAATCTGAACCTACCCTCTTTTAATTTGAAACCATTACCACTTACCCTATTGCAACAAATGTCTGTCCCTATCTTTCTGAAAAACCAAACAACCCCAACAAACCCCCAAAACCACAATAGTTATAAGTCTAATACTGAGCTTAAGACATAGACAAAATTAAATTTCATTAGAAATCCATAATAAGCATCCAATGAACTCACAAATTTGCATGAACAGTCACATGCTTCCCAAATGCCACCTAGCACTGTATTATTTCTAGCCCTGTGATTCAAGTAAAGTAGGCACAAACTTTAAAAAAGAAAATCTTTATTCTACATCCTTTTCCTCTGACAGCATGTAAGGTAATGACCACTTAACAGAAACCATGTGCATTCATGCATATTTTTAAGTCCTAAGATGGAAATGTAGAATAATGTATAGAAGTTGAACACATACTACTATATAAACCTCTGTAGGTTTTCAGTGTTTGATGATCTTGTTTTGGTAAGTTTTAATACTTTCAAAACTGATGTGTCTATTGTTCCTGGATATTTTAACAGCTTTGACTTCTGCTCACTTTATCAGACAGATGAGTAGCAGGTACAGGGTAATGTCCTAACAGATCTCAGTACCTCAATATTTTCCATTCTACTGGGACCAAAAACCCCAAAAGCAAACAAACAACCCTCCCAACATAACCCCAAAGCAAAAAAAATTGTCCAATGTCATCACAAACCACCATTTACCAAATTTCATTTTTTGGAATTGAAGCAGTCATTAGGAACAGTTATAGTTTGCCATTATTAATTCCTACTGGGTTTTTTGTTTCCTTCCTTTTTAACGTTTTTTAATTAAAGGATCAGATTGTGATTTTAAATTCACAGATTTAAGTAAGTCATGGGCTGGTAATGGTTTTCCTTTTAAGTTTTATCCCAGATGGGACTTCTGTGGCTGAGTTACAAACCCTTGAACAGAAGGGCTCAAATACAAAACCATGCTTTGAGCTGTGACTGTTCCAATCCAGTCACAAATCTGTGCTGAGCAGTGCAGTAACAGATCAGAGGAATAAGGCACATGAAAGAGAAATTAGCAGTCACTGCATAAACCAGACCCCAATATGTTTGCATGCAATTCTAAGACCTGAGTAGCTGTGCCCTGTCCTCCTCTTGGTTCCCTTCCTCTTTCTGGGAAGGGGATCAGTGGTGATGTCACCTAAACTCCTAACCTAAACCAAAGAGGAAAGCCTTGGTGAGCTCAGTGTCCCAGAGCTCAAGCCACTGGTGCTGACAGAACAGTCCTCACCCTGCCACAAAACCACAGGGCAGGGGGAAGATGTGCATGGAATATCACCCAAGGACAAATTCTCTGCAGGAAAAGCACACCTTGCCTGCTGGTAGCTCTGGGAAAAGATCAGCTGATCCTAGAATCTGACGAGATCAAGATCTTGCACAGCTGGGAAACACATCTTTACAGCCAAGAATTACTAGTGAACAGTTTAAGACTGGCATCAATAGTTGTGCCTCCAGCAAGAGCAGCAATATACTGAGATGTTGGTCTCAGGAATTCAGCACACAGGTATTTCAAAAAGGATATAATACTTCAGCAGACAAGCAGAATGCAGAGGACATTGGCTCACAGGTGGGATAAATGTTCTGTGCTCCACAAATGCCAAGGCAAAGGTCACCAAGTGACAGCTGACCAGGAGCACTAAAGGAAAGCCTGTCCTCTGGAAACTGGCTGCAAAACCCTTCCAGCAGTTCAGCCCATGCCTGCTCATGGGAGCTGATCCAACTGTGGCACAGCAGTCCCTACACAACTCCCAGAAAGTCTGGTTTGTCAGTGATTTCTCAACCACAGGCATTTATTAATTGCTATTAAAAGGTTTCTCCAAAAAGCCAGGTTCTCCTGGTTTATACTGAGTGTGAAAGTTAGTGACCCATGGGGAACTGTTTCCAAAATAGTGTTTGTATTTGTATTACCTTCAAGGCTATCCAAGTAAGCTTGGGGAGAAACAGAAAAATACATAGTTAATGTTAGTTCTGGCAAATAAAGAATTAAAGGAAAAAACAAAACAAAACAGAAAGATCCAAACAATCTTCTTTCAAAAAGAAGCAATTCCAGAATCCAAAATAAAGCAATTTGTCAAGCAGTTTTTGAAAGGAATTAAGCTTCCCTACTACAGGAAGCATCACTCTAGAATGAAAGCCATGTGATGGGTTGGATGTGAACCACAATGCAGTCACCTAACACTAGAAAGACTTCCCAAATACATGTTTTTGAGAGATGCAAAAGAGCACAGGTGCCTTGCCTCACTTTCTGTTAACAAGCTGCCAGGCTTTAGACAGACTGTGTCTTGCAGGGTAGAGTGCAAAGAGGGATGTGGGCTCTAGTCCTCACCAAAAAAAACCCCAAAACACCAAACCAAACAACAACAACAACCCCAACCAAAAAGGAAAAGTATCTTCTTTTTCTAGGGTTGAGAACTCAGTCTGAAAACATGTCTCCAACCAGAGTCTGGAGAACAGTCTCAGTCCTGGAAAAACTAGTGTCAAGCTATAACATGTGACTTCCCATCATTTAAAAGTTTAGTATGTGCAAAATAAAACAACCTATTTTTCATCTTCACCTTTATCAAAGGAAAAACCAACTTCAGTTTCACAATGAAATTTGGCAAGCAACTAGTCAGAGAACAGTCTCCTCAGGCTGTATCATGCACAAAGGCCAATATGGAATACATCACAGCTCTCCATCTCACAGCAAAAACACAGGCATTGTCACAAACAAATTTCAAGGATTCCCTCCAAAACTAAGATTCAGAACACAAATCTTCTTCCCTTTTCCATTTTTCCTGAGCAAGGTATTCCATTACTGCATGCAGAAAAGCACACAAGAGGAACAGTGGGACAATGCCCACTACAATGGGGTGTGTTTGTGGCGCTCACACGTGTTTCACAGAATTTCACTTTCTTGATTACCTGTTTGTACTTTCGGTAGCAACGCTGAATAACAGCAGCAGCCACCTCCTGCTGTTCCCGGAGAGGACGACCCTGTGTGGAGAAAGAAAGGAGCAGCATCAGTCAGAGTGCACCAAAACCCAGGACAGGTGATGTGGCTCAGCTGCTGGCAGGGCAAACCTCTTCTTTCAATGCTACCTGGTCCAACTTGGGCCTAGGCATCTCCTGGAGAAATCTCTGCTGTCAACTCACATAAGGAACAAACCTTCAAAATGCATCTTTACACCAAATGGGTAACTAAAAGCAGAACCTCTGGGCTACATTTTGAGGATGTGCTTTGTGAGTGATGCTCTGACACAGCAGATGTGCCAAGGCATGGCATGCACTCCCCATACAGCACTTGTTGGGCAAACATCAACAAGCAAATGCCAGAAGCACTGAAAAGGTTATGACAGAAACTGTATTTTTGTTCCCAAAGTGGATATTACCCACATTTTGGTTTGTAACAAATTACACTCTCTCACACAACCATCAAGGAAGACACTGGACACTTGGGCCACATACCTTGTATTTCCTGAATACTGTCTGGACGAGTTTGGCAGCTTCATAGAGTTCTCTCTGCTCATGATCAGACAGAGTTAACTGTGCAAACTCATTTTCTACCTTCTCGCTGGTGGATGCACTCAGAAATTCAGACCAGTCTGCTGCCGAGGGAAGGCTGGGTTTCTCAAAAGCTATTTCACTGATTGGTGAGCCTGCAGGGCTCAAGCTGGTGTTCGAAGAAGGGGTCAGGGGTTCACTATACAGACTTCTGAAATACCAATCACAGTAGGAATTATTGGCTTACAAAGAACTTGGGCTGGCATCACAGATAAGGACAACATTTCTGAGTTCAAGACAGAAGTTTATGTTCCCCTCCCTCTCTCCAAGCAACAGCCCCTGAGCCTGCCTGTCCTGCATGGCACAGATGTGGTGCTGGAGTGAAACCCCCATTCCATGAGTTTGTAGCTGTGCTGGCAACAATACATCTGAGCACAAGAGTGTGCCTGGGCCTGCAAGAGCAGAACTGAGTCTCACTGAGAACTGGCTCCTGCAGGCTGAAGAGTCAGAACATGCAGCCCAGCACACACACCACACTGAAACCCAGAGCAACCCCACAGCTCTCACTGACCTGATCTGTGCAGCACTGGGCAAGTGATCAACATCAGCAAGGTAACTGGCCAGCCAGCTCATGGTGGTGCTCATGGCAGCACTGTCCGTCCTCTCCACCAGCAGCGATTCCATTGGCACAAAATTCTCCCGCTTGATCCTGTCAGGCGTAGCTTCAATAATGTGCTCTGCAAGTGTCATCATGTTCACCTGTTAAGGAGGAAAGAACAGCAAACTTTAGCTCTCTGGTAGAAGGTGCCTTGTGCTTACAGCCCAGCTTGAGACAGAATTCTTCATTTTGCCCAGACCTGTGGAAGCTGAAGTGTACTGTTTGTCTCAGCAGTTGAGAGAAATCCATTAACCAATTCTTATTTGCTTTTTTGCCTCTTCAGACCAAGCATTGCAGGGTTTCATATTCCCCAGACTTCTTTTTTTCCTTTATGGGGAGTCAAGAGATCTGCTGCAAGGTCTCTGGGCTCTCCCTCTACAGCTGACACTATTATATTTCCAAAGGAAAACTGATTTTGCTGCTCTTTTGCTGAGATGTGCAGTAGAGCACAACAGGACAATAAAGGCAGCTCAAGAGAAGTTAAAAAACTTGGGACAAAACATTGCCAGGAATCCTGAATGACATCCCTCAGCTCAGCAAGTTCCACAGGAATTTTCAACTCAGAGAACAGAAAACTCTTCTTGTTTTGCAATGCTCTGCTTAACTCATGTTACACCAGCCAAAGGAGAACATTCAGAGATGCCAAGGTAGAACAGGTAAGGCTGTGTTCCCACTACCCATTTGCTCAGACAACAACAGTATCTTTCTCCCAGTGACTACTTCTCATACGTCTCTCCTGCTTGTGTTGTATTTTTATTTCCTCTACTCCATACCTAGTAGGATTCTTCCTTCTCAAACCCACTGTCTCTCCCATTCTCCACTCTTCCCTCCTTCCCTCTGAAGTGCAGATGCCTGGCCTGCAATCATAGCACTACTTCTGTCACATCTTGTCTTTGTAGGGACTGCTGCACAGTTCCCACAGGACTATTGGGCCACCTGAGTGACATGCACTTCTGTGATCAGGCTTTGCTCCTTCCTTTTTCCTTGCACAACTGCAGTTTTGTGCATTCTGTACACTGTTGAAGTGTATGCCAGTGTAGAACTCTAAATGCTAAACTCTTAGCCTTTATGTCTGTGTTGAAACTGGAAGAAAGTATACACTGGCTGTGTGACCACCTCCTTCCTCAAAGCACAATTCAGTCTCTAGAGGCCTCCATAGGAGTTTTTCGTGGTCAGGATCCTCCATGCTCTATGAGACTGCTGATCTTGGTGCTGTGGGTGTGTTTACCTGCAGTTCATCCATGTGGTGTAAACAGTCCTCATCCCCTGCGTTGTCCCTGTAGGACAAGAGTTCTGCATCCACCATCTCCCTGTCGGCCATCATCAACACATTCATCTGCTCCCGCTGGCGCAGCCGATGGGCCACAGCATCCTTCCCCAGGGCAGTGCCCTTCTGGCTCCCTGCCACCTGCACTGCAGACACACCAATATAAATGTCCTTTGCGTTCCATTTGATGCCTGCCTGGCTGCCGGAGCCCCGGTACCCAGTAACTTCTGGGATGTGCTGGGAGAGCTCCCGGCCATAGTCCCTCAGCCCTTCACTGGGGCTGATTGTCTCAGTGGAGGATTGCTTGGAGCTGGAGTTCTGCTTCCTAATGCTTGGCTGTTCCAGGCTCAGTGCAGTGGAAAGCAGCTTTTCTTGCCGGGCTTGAAAATACTCAGGGCTCAGCTTATGCTTTTTGGGTGCAGGGTAATCTTTCTGAGTCTCACTGCTGTAATAGCTGGAAGGTTCTGACCTTGGCCGCCTCAGCTCTGTAAACAAACAGATCAATGGTCAAAACTAAACATGCAACTCATGACTGCTGTAGGAACATCAACAGCTTCTGTCTCAGGCCAAAGTTTGCACTGTGCTCCATGGGCACCTGAGAGGATGTGCAATGGGAGTAACAACCACCCAGGGAGGATACTGTCTCAATCACTCCTAAGATACACAAGTCTTTCCAAAGCAGGCATTCACTCCTCTTCCTGATGCTTATGCAAGTGTATGGAGCACAAGAAAAGAATTAAGCATGGACAGCAAGACTACCAGGTGGCACCTTCTGCCCAAGTGAGCTCCTTGCCCCCACATTTTCACATGTTAAATGTCAGCAAAACAGAGCATGCCCTCCAGGATGTTTTACCTGTGTTTGTACTGGAAATCACTGTGACTCCCTTCTGAGGCTCCTGAGAAGCAACAAGCTCACTGTGCCATTGGGACACCCAGTTCTCTGTGCTGGAGTCTGTGCTCGAGGGGCACTGAATCCTGGGGTTTTGCCCAAGCTGAGTTTGCTCATCTCGCTGTAGCTGCTCCAAGCACTCTGCCAACTTCACGTGGCCCCGAGACCGAGCGATGGCCAGCGGCAGTCGCCCGAGGGAGTCAGGAATGGAGATGGCTCGGCGGTCCCACTTGTACAGCACAACAGCTGCATCCATGTGGCCCAGGGCACATGCCCACATCTAAAGAAGAAAAGGTAACTGACCCACTGGAAGACCTGCCTTCTCCTTTCTTATTAATGCAGTGGAGGTACCACGCACATCCCAGCTCAAGGAAAAACTGTTCTGACAAACAAAACCATGACATGCTCAAAGCCAGCAAATTACATTTATATATGTCCCAACCTAACAAAAGGCCAATGTAGAGGACTGAATACATGCTATTTTCTCCTACAACAGAGAAAACTCCAATTGACAAATAAAGCTGACTAAACTAAAAAAAGTTTGTTTTCTTTTGTTTTGGGCTTTTTTTTGACATTAACATCACTGCAGAGACAGAACAGCTTCATACACAAAGGAATCTCTGAGGTCAGAAGCATGCACATAGGACCAAAGGTTGTGAATAATAAAATCAACACTCTTGAGATGTAAAGTGGCAGTTCTGGTTCCATCTGTTTTGGCTTTTTGTTTAAGTTCTGAGTCATGATTTCATGACTCCAGTGACCATGTTAAGTTTGTAACTTTACAACCTCTACAGTCAAACAGTCACAGAGGACAATATGAAAGAAGGCATGTGAAGTCCTTTCCACACCATGATAGTGGAGACTAGATTCTGTGTAAAACACTAACCAGAACCACGTGTCTGTCCCCCTTCCTCATGTTTCTCAATGACAAAGTTTTGTTCTGTGTGCTCTTTCTCAACAAAATGCCAGGAAGCCAATAGCACCATGTCTTACCACGTAGGCAGCAGGAACACACAGGAACATCTACTCTCCACAGAGAAACACTTTAGGAAAGTAACACATCAGAAAGAACTCCCACAAAGGGCCCTCAAACTTTCCCAGAAGTTTCAGACCCTGCTCTTACCAGAGGAGTGCAGGAGAAATGATCCACATTCAAAGGGTCAACTTCCAGCTCCAGATCAATGCTGTCTGCATGTTTGGTGCTGCAGGGGAAACAAGAGAAGGAATGATGCTCTGTAGCCATGTCAGGATCATTGTCTATCCATAGATTTATCCCAAGTGCTGTACCACAGGGCAGAGGTCACACACAAGCCCACAACACGTTTATTTACTATCGACAATGCCCCCACCACAGACATGAAGAGCATGATACATCCATGACTGGACTCAAGAGACAGGTACCATCAGATCAGGGGATGGGAACAAATTCAGGCCCTTGGCTCTTTGTACAGACAACCAGAAACGTGGACTGAGCAGAGTTTATACATGCTCCTGCCATGCCTGTACTGACACCCCAGAGTCCAGCAGGCTGGGTCTTACCGCCATTTGATGAGGGTCTGGATGAGAGTAGCATAGCCCTGGGCAGCAGCCAGATGGAGCAGTGTCATTCCTCGGAAAGTCTTTGAATGGATCAAGTGTTTGGACTTCGCCCAGCACGCACGACTCATCATCTTCTCGCACACCACCACCACGCGGCTCTCAAAGCAGCTGCCCAGGGTCCCAGTCCCAGAAACACACTGCAACACCACACACATCCCAGTTTAACCAGGGAGAGAAGCTGCAGCTTGCCCTGAACAGACAGCCTTCCACTTCAACAAGTACTGAGACAGTGGCAAATGCAACTGAAAAACAGCTGCTGTTAGGCACCCACAAACCAGACTTGTTACTTAGGACAAACTATAACCCTTTCCAAACCCCATCCCCAAAAAAACCTCTGGTAAGAAAGCACAAAGCTGTGTCTGGATACAGAAGGGTTCATACCTGCACCTGTGTTCCACTGTTCCCATTCCCATTGCTCCCGCCTCCTACTCCTTGTTTGTGTTGCTGGGAGCCTGTCATTTCAGCCATTCTCCTCTCCATCTGCTCAAGTCGCTCCAATATGGACATCCTGAACTGGTTATCTAGGTTGGAGAAAGCCAGAGTAAGGACATTTCCTTACAAGGAAAGGAAGCTCAAGTTTTGACAGACAACTAACTATAGGAAGTCACAAACAGCTATCCTGGAAGTGACACAGATTTGCTCTACTTGCAAATGCACACCACACACTTGCCCTGCAGTATCCTAGCTCTTTAACTTCCTGCAGCAACCCTTTGACTACAATTCCAGAGAACATCCTTACAGAAAACAGACAGAAAAATGAAAAATGCAGGCAGATGACAAATCCCTTTCCTTGTGAATCCAGCTGTATGCACACAATACTAGGGGTAATGCAAGGTCTTTCAAAACACAAACTCTAAGCAAATACACCCATTCAGAGAGCATTCCAGTAGGATCACATCTGCCATTTTAGAGTCACCCCCTACTTTACAAGAATCCTAAAACTGGCTTCACTTGCTGCCTGGAATCATGCAATAATGGTACCTGGAAGAAAAGGACTCCTCTGCATCCTTCTGTGCTTAGGAAAAGAAGCCTTTATCAGGGCACTTGCTCCTTCCCTGACAGGCTCCCTTTCTTGGAAAACAGCTTCAGCCAAGTGCCAGAAACAGAACTTCCAGAAATTGGTGTATGGGCACAGACCATCCTGTAACACCACCCTGGAAATCCGTGCAACTCTGGTCCCTGCAGAAGTCTCAGGGCTGTGTTACTGATTTTTCCCTCACTGCATTTTAACACAGCACTATCCTACAGCTACTAAGGCCTGGATGGCAGAGCAGGGAGGTTCAGACAGGTCACTGCTGAACCTGATACAGTTCACAGAGTTTTACAGAGATCAACTGAGCAATGTTCCTCTGGACAGGGCCAGTCAGTGCAGAGGGAACGGCTGCAAATGCAGATCTCCTTCTGTCTTGTTGACCCATAAGGGATAAGTTTCATGCAGCTCATGTGAAGCTGGATTGGGATGGGTGGATAGGGAACATTTAATGAATCTTGGTATTATGCTAAGAACATAGGTAGTGAACAGTAAGGGAGAGACAGCCCTAATATTGTTCAGTTTCTTGCATCCATAGAGAGGGTGTGATGCTGCAGAACACTCATAAATCCAGAACCAAACCCACTGACAGCAAAAGGAGTATGTGCACCAAAACAGACAAGCTCTGATGAAGTTTTAAACATAACAGTCTTCTCCAGGAAGAACACAGAGCCCTCCCTGGAAGGCTGTACTCACATGCTACACTCCAAGGCACAGCTCTCACTAGAGAGTATGGGAGAGATGTGGCTCTCTCCTGTACTGCACTAAGGACCATACTGCAGATCATTGCTACGAGACAGCTCAGGTCCACTGGCTGGAGACATCCCCTTCTCACCAAGAGGCTTCTGTGGTCTGACCACAGGCAAGAGCTCCACTCGTGTCTGG
This sequence comes from Parus major, assembly GCF_001522545.3. Classification (NCBI taxonomy): domain Eukaryota; kingdom Metazoa; phylum Chordata; class Aves; order Passeriformes; family Paridae; genus Parus; species Parus major. The sequence continues at coordinate 3,527,047 of NC_031789.1, forward strand.
CCAACTTCATTATCCCACTCTGGCTGCTCAAGAGCCAGGGACAAAGGACTGTGGCCAGCACCTCCCATCTAACCTCATGTCAGAGGTGAGCTCACTAGTCCAAAAGACTTAATATTAGTGCCTTACTAATCCTTCAGCTGCCCTGTTAATTGCAAAGTCCCGGGGAAAGGACTGGCAGCTGTATCACAAAACACTCATGGCGCTGATGCGTCCCTGTCCTCCAGCTGCGCTCAGCACACGGCAGCAACACAAGCCCGGTTTGCCCAGCAAATCTTTGTTCCAGGAGTGCTGCAGTGTGCTGCAGTGCAGTCCACACCGCTGTCTCCTCCCTCCCCATTTCCAGGCGGAGCACGTCCACTGCAGAGACTGGCAGAGCCCTGGCCCCGCTGAGCCGTCCCCTCCCGCCCGTGCAAACACAGCTGAGACAGCTCGGGCACCTGGAAAAGCGGCCACGCTCGCCCTGCAGGAACGGCTCTGCTCCACACAGGTAATGCCACTCTCCCTTAGCTGGGCACCAGCACTCGCATTTATTACAGCTGAGAGCAGCAAACCATACTGGGTATCACATCTGAGCCCTCAGCCCTGTACAGGCAGGAGCAGCATCTTTTAAAAAGAAATGTGGCTTGAACTGGAGTAATAAACCAGTAAAGCTCAGGGCTGCAAGATTCTGGGATTTGCTCCTACTCATTTAGGGGTCAAGAGAGAGTACTTCTGGAACCAAAAGGAGAAAACAATTCCAGTGAAATGCAGAAGTACATATTACTGTTTCCCCCCCTTTTTTCCTTCAATCTGAAACCACTCTGGAACAGAAATGGAGGGCCCTATGTTTGTAACTATTTCCCAGGCTCTTCTCTCTGGGCTTTATGATCTGTAATGAGTGAAGCCTCCACCTTTCCTGATCACAAACTAAAGATACTGAGAACTGTAATTTTTTTGTCAGAAGACTGAAGTTACCAAAGATACACCTGTCACCCACCAGTGTCCCCAGACAGAAACACTAAACCAAAGAAATGAAAGGTGGGAATTTTTCTCAAGAAGCAGAATTCAAAACAGCATCTGGTGCTCCCAGGTATTCCTATTCAAACACCCTGGCAGTGCTCCTGGAAAATACTAAGGACAGGACTTCTATTTTAGAAATATGCTGCTATTGGTGAAATACGAAGTACAAACATTCTGGAGCACCAGCACAGCATGGCCAGAGCCAGAGCCCTCTCTGTGTCTAGAAGAGACCACCAGAATTTACCCAGAGCAGGGTGTGCCCCCAAATGAGAAAGCTGCAGGCAGCAAATGAGGTAAGTGGGGCAGCAGTGCAGGGAAGGTGCCCCTATGCTGCCCGTTTTCCAGGTGACCAAACTTGTTGCCTAAGCAAGCCACAACTGATGACAATTCCAAAATTATTTATATATAGTGTTTTCATTATTCTGTAATACCAATTACACCAAGATGTCCCTTTCAAAAGGAACTGGTCACTTGAAGTACATGCAATAGTCTGCCAAAGAAACCCCAACAAACTAACAGCAACAACAAACCTACAATAAAAAACCAAAACAAAGAAAAAACCCCAAACCAAACCACAAAAAAGAAAAAAGGGGGGGCAGGGAAGGAGTGGGAGAGTGAACACCTTCCTCCAAGGTTTCTCCTGAACTCAGCCATGAGGAAAAACTCTCCTCTCCCACCCCAGCCCTGAACACGCACCACATTAGCAGCACTTTGGACCATGTCCAGCTGCTCCACTCACTGCTGATGAGCCAACAGATGTACCTTGCAATACCTGAGAGAAGAGCTACAAGAGCCACAGGGCTGAACGTTACAGCTATCACTCTGAGAAACTCTGAGACCTTTTATCCTGTTATTTCTCATTTTTCTAGTCACAATCTTTTCTCTCTTGATCACTTCAGGGGTCTCTGCAGGGCCACCTGCTTAACAGGCACTGAAGTTACAGGAAAAATTTCCACATTCTCATCTTCCTCTTGCCAGAAGAGGATCTCATGACAAGCAAATCTCTTGCAGTGCACTGAAGATGACAGCTCAACAGCATAGAAATCACTGTCCAAATAAGCTTTTCTCTTGCTACATTGTACAGGAATTCTAAACAGCCCAAGCCTAAGGAAACATCTTGCACTGGAAGCACCCTCACTCTGTCCAAAGGCAACAAATATCCACATGGATACAAACATGTTTAAGGTTTTGCCCAAAAATTCTGCTTTTGATGATAGAATACCTTTTTGCAAGCTAAAAAGTTAGACATGCAAATTTGTGCATTTATTGAGTTTTTCCATTACATATCAATCTAAGAAATGTTTTCATGTTCTTCAGGAAACTACAGAGACAGTTTCTGAAGGTGTTCTTCAAGTTTCCTCCACTAAAGGTGAAGAAAATAACCACATTTCTGTATCTCTAGGATATAGAATAATTTCACAGAAAATATTCTAGACACTGTATCGTTTGTGGACATTATTCAAATTTAACAATATCAATGTAACACCAAAATTACTTCTCACTATCTTTCCCCTAGCATAACAAGGAGAGGTGGTGGCAACCTGAGGGGAGCTGAACTGTCCCAGCAGGGAGGGACTGAGAGCAGCAGCCTGGTCAGATTTTCACCAGTAGTAAGCAATTGGTTTGAGTTTGCTACTCATTTCCCTAAAACACAAACCATCTTTTAAGTGCAGAACAAGCTTCATTTTCATCTGCATTGTGAAAGAGCCTACTACTGATCACAGTAATGACAGCAGGTTCCTCGCTGATCATATCTAAAGATGCAGAACAATTCTGGTACAAATCCTCCAAGAATACGTGGTTGTTTACATCAGCTACCATCTTAGAGTTACAGCCTGCATGCTTACACAGCTACACCCAGGCAACTTGGATATTGCTTAATGTTACTTTATTTATTTTTTTTCAGGGTTGGTTTAATCGAATGGTGTTTTCTTAACCCAGATCCCTTCACAATTTATTTAAAGCACACCTGTATCAAGAGGTCAATAAGCTACCACAGCAAGCATAGAGAGAGTGGAAAATACAGGGAGCAGGGGAGTTAGTTTCATCTCCAAGATTCTGAAAGCCACACCTCCATTTTCTCACTCAGTGTTCTCCAATAAACACTGAATTTTCTCAGAAAGAATCTGAACAGATGCCAGCCATTTACGTGACACAAGTTTTCACTGGAGGCTGCAGAAGCACGTGCCTTGTGCAGCCTGGTAACAGCTCCTGACTGCACAGACCCTGCATTGACAGGGGAGCTAAATTACACTCGCACTTGCAACACCTCACCCACACCCCGACAGCCCCTTCTCTGCACAGCCCTCCCCACTGCCTAACCCGAAGCCTCTTCCAACAGCAGGATTTCTGGTTTTGAGCTGTGCACACTGTGTTCCCCACGGGCAGGCACAGCTCAGAGCATTGCCTCTGCCCACACTTTATTACAACAGGTAGTAAAGGCACACCTTCATCAAACATCAGTTCTGCACTTCCTTTGTGTGGTACCCAAAACACCACCATGGCCCAGGGTGCAGAGCTAAGGGAACAACAAGGCACGGCAGTAAGTGACAAGCCCTCTTCTGCTTAACAAGCCAATTTTAAGAAATGATCACAGAGAGGTGCTTTTCTGATCTCTGCACACTGCTGTACTGGACAAGAACACACCCCAAAGGATCTTCAGTTCTTCTGCCAAGCAAGCTTCAAACAGTAAGAAACTGTCTGTGCCACACACGACTTGGCAGCGCAGCCAGAACTATTACAGGGAAAATACTGCCGAAAATACAGATGAAAAATAAATTGGCAGTTCTTAGTAGCAAGTGGTGTTAAACAACACTTGCTCTTTTTCCACACTCTCCCCTGGAGGTCTGGAGGCTTTTGCTATGCTGCACAACCAAAATGACAGACAGTATCTGGCTGGAAGGACTAAAGGATGAGGGGTCCATGATCTCCTGCACATTCCACTGAGGCTGCATCTGTCCAGCGTGTAATTACTCCCCCCAGAATTCTAAACACTGAGGTAACAGTGGTGTTCAAGACCTGCATCTGCACGTGTTCCCAAGCACTGTGCTTAGATACTCTGGTATGGAGGAGCCACTCTGAGGGCTTTGGCTTCTCAGCCTGTGCTGCTTCTTTACCGGCAGTTTCTGTGTTAAATCATTCCCTGCATGAGCACACACAGACTGAACTGAGCAAGTGTGACAGCTGAGCACTGTAAAAAAAGCCATGCAGCATGAAGACATTATTCTGTTTTGCAGAGCAAGCCAGAATTCTCTCACCATATTCTCTCATCCAGCACAAGCTGTGGGTGGGGATGGAAGCAGTCTAAGGCCACGTCACTCACAGTGTTTCTATTTTGCAAATCATCTGTCACCGGTCTATATAAAATCTTGATCAATTCTTCTGTACAATACAAATCCTGAACATCTTTCATGTTTCAGTATCAATCTGATCATTTAATACTGATTTCTGAAATGGCATTGTTGCAGGAACACCTATTTCTGATATTAAACTGCAGTTACATCCTCAACACCCCTTTCGAGAACCTCTTTTTAGCAGTAAGTTGTTACAGGTCACTGTCTCTCCCAGAAAATTAAAGCATTTAAAATTCATATTCTAGGACAAATTCATATCTATGTTAATGAGGCAGGTCACTTCCAGGGCTTTTGATCAGTGAGAAATGCCACAACTACCGAGGTACGAGCTGAGGAAAACACGGTATTGTACACTCTGAGCCTAAGCAGCAGCTCAAACAACCCCATGCTTTCACCCAAGAAAAGAACACTACTGAGCATGGGCAGGAATGATGAAGTCATCCAGATCTGCACACACAAGTATCGTCAGTGATTTTAAACCATTAATTCACCTGCTAAGGCATGATTTCTTACTGTCAACACTTTTCCCATAGTTCTTCTAGTGCTATAGGACTTGAGCTATTACTCCCATGGCATCTGGGATTACTCTGTTCCTCTCTGTCACCCCCAGCAGCCAGTGCTCCCTCAAACAGGGTACTTCTTACTTTATCACACCATTACTAGAAAAGAGAAGGAGGAGGGTTGCTCAGGCTGACTTCCTCCCCAAGTGGCAGTCTCTGTACCAACAGCAATAAAGCACTTGCTGCCCTATTTTTCAGGCTTCTCTCCCCCAGGGCTTAGGGAGGGCAAGATTTTAATGCTATCCAGGAACAGCTGCTTCAGGAAACAAAGGAAGGTTTTAAACATGCCATCTGTATTTTATATATTTTAGAGTAGGGTTACTGCTAAAGACATCACTTCTTGTGCTGTTTTGTAATTTGTATAAAAATCTGGCTGCCTAAGGTCAGTCTCTGCATCTCAGGTCAGAAATCGACCTGACAGGTGTCAATGCTATGAAAAATGTAGAGGAAAAATGCTCTTGGATGTACACAAAGAGCAACAGCTTGGGAGAACATGCTGTGCTGCTGCTCACCTGCCCTGTGCTACTACCTAGGGCTCCTGGAGATTTCCTCCTCCAAGGGCTACGTGCTAAAGGGGCTACAAACAGGAAAAAAACATCTCATGCCACACTACGCAGTATCTGTGCTTACAGTACTGTGTATGGTATTTTTGTATGCATATAATAACAATTCTGACCCAAGTTTGCTCTCATTAAATCTGCAACCACAACAGTCAAAATACTCACTCTGAAATCATCACACTGAAGAGCAGCACGCTATAAAATGGCCTCTATTTGCTACAAAGTTAGATAAATAGGAATTGCTGGAAGCTACAAAACTGTGAAGCACTGGAACAGGTCAGCAAGTGAGACGGAGATTTCCTTTGCTGGACGCTTTCATGAAGTCTGACATCAGTCATGTTTACCCCATCTAAACTGCCAGCAGTCCACACAGTCTCCTGAAGTCCTCCTCCTAGTCCCACTCCTTCTGGCAAAGCACGCTGCAAAACAAGTTTTCCAAAAAGGTGGTGCAGAGCAGACGTGTGCTTCCAGCATCCCTAAGATTCCCAAGAAGGTCTGAGCTACCGACCTCCTCCTGTGCCCTGCCAGCTCAGAACACGAGGCTGTGAGCTGGAGGCGCTCGGATGTAATGTGTCCTGCTGCACACGTGATGCTACAATTAAAGTGCTGTCACAACTCTGAGCCTGCATCGCAACATCGCTCGGGAGGGGCTGAGCACCAGCACGGGAGGGCGAGCACATGAAAACACGACCACGTCCCACGGCTGGGGGCACAGCAAAGGGGGACACAGCGAGCAGCAAGACGTGCAGTCATTGTGGAAGTGCAGTGAAGTAAAGCACAACACAGAAGCATGCAGATTTCAACCCAAACAAACACTGCGCAACACTTTATCCTGCAATACTTACTGAAAGCAGTACTTTCTCACATGTGCACGTCCACCTGCAACGGCTGGGGGTCCCGGACCCCTCTGTAGTCCCTCTACCTGCTGCCAGGTAAATAATGTGACAACACCTGGCACCAGCGGACTGACCTGGAAGTCTACAAGGCATCAGCGGAGGCTCCAGTCAGCATCTGGCGCAGACCCCGCAGCAGGGGCGGGCAGAGCAGGCTCCCCCCAGACCTGCTTGTCGTCTCTCGCATCCTCGCAGCCAACTGGAGCCCCGCCGTCCTGTCGCAGCGCCGGCGGCTCTCAGCGGTGCCCCCCCCGCGCCCCGGCGGCCGCAGCGG
>NC_031789.1:3534446-3539293 GCF_001522545.3 Parus major
GGCCCGCCCCGCCCTGACGTCAGCGGGCCCCATTGGCGGCGCCGCCGTGTTTACAGCGGGCCCGCAGCGGGCACCGAGCGCCCCGGAACGAACGGGCCGCTGCGAGCGAGGCAGGCCCGGGTGCGTCATCCCTGGGTCACCTTCCCGCTCACACAGCACGGTATTTGTACTTTCAGTTATTGCTCTAATAAGGCAAATCTGCAGAGCATTGAAACTCGGCGGAATTTCGGGACTGCGCGGTCCCACGATCCACGGAGGAACCACAGGCCCCCCGGGCAGACTCCTCGGGGCAGCAGGGCAGTCAGGCATCGGCCTGAGGACAGACACGGCTTCCCAGAGGATTACGATGTCTAACCATGAAGTCAGACTGGCTGAGAAGACAACACTTGGAAATGAAATACTTCTTGCCTCAATTCAATCACATTATGTTCAAAATGGAAAAGGACAGTCTGGGAAACGCAGTGAAAGCAGTAGGAGACTGGCTTCCTGAAACTGTGTGAAAGGAAAAAAATCACCACACACATCTCGGCAGGAATATAAACAGAACCGACAAAGCCTCCACACTACAGAGGAGTCAGTAGAGGGGAGGATAAATAGAAACTTGTGAAATTTACTGGATAGCTCCTATCAAGGCAGAAGATATCTGTGTCCTCTATGAATGCTCACACATCCCTGAAAGCTGCACCGCAGCCTTGTACCATGCTACAAAACATTCATCTCTCTTCCCAGAGAGAACCCAAACAGATAATCTTTTATGGTAACATCCAAGATGTAAACACCAGTCACACTTACCCAGATGGAAAGAGGAGTGAAAAACAGCGATACTGTTTATCAACACAGACATTTTACTACCGTAAGTCTCCTAGAGCTGCAAAACATTCACGGATACTGAACACATCTCACTACCTGACTGGTGTCCTGCATCTCATCACATTCTAAGAAAGGCACCTGGTCCCACTAAACAGACACATGCTGTGTGTTTTGGTGATGAACATCACCACTGTACAGGAACCATGTACCTGTCAAACTGGGGAATGTCAGAGACACAGAGACACACTGTGTGCTCTCAGATGATTCCGTGCCAAAGTTAGAGTTTGGGTACCAGCAGTATGGCCACATCATGCTAACACAAGAGACCCACAAAGCCCTCCCCCAGTCTTTTTATGTTCTCCAGCTGGGAGAAACAGATCATAAACTGAGAACCCAGCAGCAGCTGAAAGGCTGCCTGTCAGGTGCTCCTGCGTCAGTGCCATTTACATTCAGTACCAGTCACACCATTGTCCAACCCATACACACTTTGAGTCATCAGTACACACATGGCCTGCCCCTATTTTTAGGTTCTGTCCTCTTCCCTGCAGATGCATCTGTGTAATGCCAACAGCATTCATAGCCTGGAATTTCTGATCATGTCCCATGCCAAGGAAACACCATCTTTCCAGACACTTCCTGAAAGCAGCAAAAGCTTCTGTGGAAGGCAAACACATGTGCTTTCCATTGGGAATCTGTACTGAAATGCCTTTATAATTTGCTCTGCATCTGCCATGAGATCATCTCTGCCCTTCAGTTCAGCAAGCCTCATTTGCTTTTTTTTTCTTAAAAGAACCTCTCTATAGACAGTGAATGAAAAGTGAGGCCAAATGGCTATAAAAGCACAGAATGGTTTCTGAGAACCGAGTTTTACATAGAAAATGGAAAAGGCTGACAAGATTATCATCAGAGATCAGGATCACATGAGAGTGCTTCCTTTATGAGACAAAGGTCTGCTTTGAAAAGAAAGAATACCACTATTCTAATTAACTAGAAAAAACACAAGAACATCAGCAGCTGGTGTCAAGTGTTGTAAAAGATCTAACTCATCCATGGTGTGAAATAAGGAAAACTCAGAATAAAACATGTATCTCTGTATAATTCAGAAGAGGGGGCACAATCCTTCATGGCACAGCAGACACTGATGAAGGAAGGAGCCCTTGAGAGGATGGCAGAGAACCCACTGCCTTCAAACTCCTTCTCTGCCCATTCCTCTACTTGGCTCAATTCAGTCCTAGAAGCAGGAGTGTGGTGGGAGATGATCTTACAACCCTTCTAGTCATGAGCAAAGGCCAGTACTTGTGCTGTGCTCAAAAAAAACCCACAGTGTTTTTGTCCTAATGTAACTGAGAGCACAGAGTTCACATATAGAGTGATTTTGATTGTATTTTAAAGAAATCTGTGGAAGGGAATTGCTTATCTAAACTTAGATGAGGTGGAAATTGCTTGTTCTTTTCCTAGGGTGGTCTTGGAGTATGGCTGTTAACTCTCTCTCTGGCAGTGATCATTCCAGCTGGAATCATAAACTGTGTTTTAACAATGCAGTGCAATGGAACTCAGTGTTCCACTGAGTTAATTAAGAAGAATTTTAAAATTCTTGTCAATATTTTGTGACTAAAAATATTCCTTGAAAATCTTCCCTCAAGACTATGTAACAGTCAGTAGGGCAAGGATTTTAAGCTGGGAAATTAAAGCCAACAGAGAAGTCAGGGATTTGTGTATTTATTCAACTGACAGAATCAACTCACATTAGTTTTTACCTTGGCTAGCTGAGCTAACATTTGTTCTCTAACACTAAATGAGAAGATGTGGCTGGTCCTTTAAATAACAGTGTAATTTGCTCCCTTTGGAGCACTGTGCATCAAGGCAGAGGCTTCTGATAAGTCATGGTTTGTATAATTATTCAGTCTTTTTCCCTGAAGGGCCTCTGCAATGCAGCGGTCCTCTTACCTTTTTTTTCCCCTCCCTGTTAGCAATGCCCTAGTTTGTTCACTGCTGCAGTCCCCCTCCCTTCCACCATCACCACAGCATAACATCCTCTAATTGAGAGCTGGGCTGCAAACCAAGAGCACCCAGAGAAACTGCAGGGACACCAGAGACAGCACTCACAGCTATCTTCTCAGCTCCTCCGAGTTCAGCAACACTGAGGGAACTGTCAAAGAAGGGATTCAAAACCCACCCACTTGGTATGCCAACCCTGGAGAGATTGCTAACAGCTGAGTATCAATCACCATCACTCGCTATCAGCTGCACTCCACAGGCAGCAGGAGGCCTCAGCACCAGATGAAAAGCACCTACAGACTCTTACAATCCTCTCAAGCAAATTCCATTTTGAAGCTGAACATAAGACTTTGTGCACCTCCTTATTAAAAGCCAGTTCTATTTTTGTTTGCAACCGTGCCTTTGCAGCCACATCACAAACCTCTCTGCAACAGCCACAGTGCTCTCTCTCCATGCTGCTCTTTGGAAGTGGTAACATCCCAACTTCTTTAGCATGTCCCTCTGGTACATGCCTCACTACTTCCCAATTTCCTGCTTAAATAAACACACATTTTTCTACACAAGCTCAAGTTTCAATGTTCTCAGGAAAGACAATTCCAGGGTAAATGCTTTTGTCCATCTAGAAACTGGGCAGTATGATCAGCTTTCTATTCAGACAAAAAAGCCCACCCCTTGTCACCTTCCATAAAAGGCAGCAACATTTTGTTCACGTTAACATAATTAATAGGACCTTTCAGTGAGAAGACTTTAATTAACATTCACAGTCCTTCCTGTCAGGACAAACTTGCCCCTCTACATCCCTCCCCACCAGGAGCTATGTGACTCACAGTTCTACATTTTGTCTGCTTTCTTAAGGAATATCCCACACTTCTTACCATCCAAGGACAACCAGTCATGCTGAGAGGAAGGCAGGGTTGGCAGAGCTCTGGCTTTATATTCAAATACCACAGAATTGGAGATGATCTGATTGTTGAAGGCAACTTGCAAAGTCACAAGCCCAGTGTCATGAGCTAAAAGGAAAAGTACATGTTATAAGACAGAGAACACCCCACAGAAACCCCCGGCTAAGGATGACCCTACAGACATCCCATGTGCTAAGTATTGGCCTAAGAGCAGGTGAAGAGACAAGTGCTGAACAGTGTTTTGGTGACTAGACAATTCTGAAATCAAAAATACCAGTTGGTATATTCAAATATGGAGATTTTAAGCTTAAGAGTAATCTAATGGGTTGTTCTGGCAAAAGGCAGACTCACATGTGTTTCTAAAGACTGAGCAGCTTCACTGCCTTTCCAGTGGAAAGCTGGGGCCTAGCAATGAAACCAAGTTATTCTGCATCCACTTTAAGTCATATACTGAGAGCCATCACTACTGAAAATCTCTGTGGGGAGGTTAGAGGTATTCTCATGCTGTAAGTAGCGAGGGGCAAATGTAGACAAATTGAGTCAGCAGAGGAGTGAGTGCACCCCTGAATAACAGCTTCTCTTTAATCTGCTCTTTCAAAACTAAAGGAATGCTTAGAATTATTTTAAATTATTTCAAATAATTATTTTAAAGTTAATTCAGAGATTCTAAATAGTATTTTTTGTGATCTGTTGTGATGTATCAAGATGCCAAATTTCTGTTCTCACACTAAATAGGCCAAAGAAAAAGGAAAATCTTCTCAATGCCTATGCACTTTTGTACGTGTATATGACACGATAAGGCTCTGAAACCACCAGATGTAGGAGAGCAGTGCTCCTTACCTGGGCAGTAGCAGCGCAGTACCCCTGGCTGAATTAAAGATGCAGGCACTGAGATCTGATCAAACAGACAGCTGTAATTATTGCTGGCTTCCTGCCACGGGCCGGTAATGAGGACTTTTACTCCTCCCTGTGAGAAAAAAACGGGAGACCCCAGCATGGCAGGAGAGGCCAGGGCGGGAGGAGCGCGGCCGAACGCGCCCGCCGCCCCTTCCCCGCGGCCGTGCTGCCCTCGGGCGGCCGCCGCCGGCAGCGGCACAGCGGGCCCGGCCCGCGGCAGCCCGGGGGAACGGGGAACCC
>NC_031789.1:3539823-3592674 GCF_001522545.3 Parus major
GGGGAACGGGAACCCGGTGCCGCTCTGTCCTGGCTCAGGGGAACGGGACACCCGGTGCCGCTCTCTCCCCGCCTGGTGCCGCTCCCAGCCCGCTGCGGCCCTCCCGGTACCAGCCCGGGCCTGCCGAGCTCGCCCGGTCCGCAGCCACTCGGCGAAGGCCGGGAATGTGTGGGCACGGCCCCGCATCCCCCTAAGAACCCGACTGTACTTCGCGGACAGGGAGACCGGCCCTGAACAGTTACTGAACACCTCCATACAGACACAACAGTGCCTGCAACCCCCCATTTTTTTTCTTCCCAGAATTCAAAATAACCTCTTCCCATTAGTGGCTCAGTCTCTTTCCTCATGCATTCCTTCACATCAGCAAGGTCTGTGCTGCTGCCATTTTCAGCTTATGGGACATGGGACTGACTTTGGAAGTCAGTGAGATGGAGGGAAACGCTAAACACATTAAGGCTGTGCAGGCCTTGAATTATTGTACTAGGAACATCAGTGACAAATTTAAGGAACAGCTCTAGTTTGCAAATTCTACTGCTCTACTGGGCCTAGGTAGCACCATGAAGCCATCATGTGGGAAAGACCTGGCTTTCAATGAAACATGAAACAATACCTTTCTGTTCAGATGCTTCCTAAGTGAAGAAAGGGCCCTGTCAGGATAATGAAGTGCTTAATTAAAAGCAAGCGGCCTTGAATGCTCTGTCTTGGAGATAAATGTTTTAAAAGCCTTTTCAAAGCTTTAACAAAACAGTTCCCTTATTACCAAAGCAACGAAAGATAAAGCAGTAAACATCAGTGAGTAAAAACCCTGGACTTACCTCAGGGTAAGACCATTCTGGTGAATAATCTGTCACCATGAACAAGCGCCCACTCTGCTGCAGCAACCCCAAAGTGCCTTGTGCTGCAGCTGCCGAGACCACCTCAGCCACGTGCATGTATGCCATGGTGCTGGCTCCGTTCTCCGTGCTGCTGAGCTGCATGCTGGCTTGCTGAGGGCTGCAGCAAGGAATGCACATTTCGGCCTGGTTGTACGTCGCTCTGTTACTGTCTTCAGGCTGAGACAGTCCAGCACTGTCACCTGACACCAGCTGGTGTCCATACAGAGCATTGCTCCCACCTTCTACTGATATGAAATCATTAATTAGATCAGAAAACTGGTTGCTGAAGGAGATGTCAAAGTGGTCTAAGTTAAGCTCCATGTTGGAGGAGTTATTTAAGCTAGGATGGGCCACAGGATAGAGTCCTTGTACCATGTTTCCTTGGAGAATAGGGAGGTTGTTTCCATTCCTGATACCCCCGTTGGCCTCAGGCTGCAAGTAGTGTTCTGTGTTGCAGGCTTGAAGATCCCCTGATTTAAGTAGATTTTCATTTCCTTCTGCCTGCTGGGAGGTCTCCATGGGAACTTCAGCTTCTGCAGTCATAGCCTGGAAGTTTGCTTGGAACTGCATGAGCTGGAGAGAAGAGGTGGACTCTATTCTGGTTTCCACTGTGCCGTTACAGTTGGAAGTGGTTTGGGACGAGGGCTCTGTTTTCACATTGGAGATTCCTAACGTGTTCACAAATGAGCTACCTGTGTCATTCAAATTGTTGTGAGTGTTTTGCTCAAGGGGAAGAGGTTTGGCATCCTGCAGAAAGAAGCTGGGGGAAGGGGTCTGATGGACGTGAGGGCTCTGGACGGTCTGATTGAAGCTGGAAGAATAGTCCTTGTTGGAGTCAATGGCACTGAAGTCCATCTGCTCCAGGGTGGTACTTGGGCTCAGACCTCCTCCAGATGGAAGTAAACCTGAACCAGTACTGAGTGTGAGAGTGTTAGATGCAGAAGTGGAGGAAAATGCTTCTTTGGACATCTGTTGTTCAAAAGATGTGTCCTCAGTTTTAATTTCTTTTTTGATGGTTGTATTGAAGTTGAAGCTGCGTTCTGTTGTCGGTGACTGCCTTATGTTGGTATTGATGCTGTCACTTTTCATACCTCCTCCACCATAAGTCTGCCCTTGCTTGGGATTGTTAAGAAAACAGTCTGGGTCAAAATTCATGGTGGTTTCTGGAATTTTCCTATTTCCTTCTAAAGTTGTGGAGAGCACAAGTTCCTCAGAGACAGTGCTGGGTAGCATTGACAAGCTTTCTGAACTGCCAGTTGTTGGAAAAGCAAACTTGTGTCCGTCTGAACTCACAGCAAGTACCAGTCCTTGTGCAGCTGCATCTGAGGACAGAAGGTGTTGATTTGGGCCAGACGTGGGTGACATTGTGTACACAGCTTCACTGGTGACTTCTGACATAAATACGGTGGCACTTTGTGACAAACTTCCCATAACTGATGCTACAGCCATACTGGACACACCAGTGACAGCTGGGCTATCTGCCATATCTGGGTCGCTGTTTAACCCACTGCTGATGGACACAGGAGAATTCTGGGTCGTGTCAGGCACCTCCACCTGGTTGGTGGAAGAAACCTCAGTGCTGTTTTGATGGAGCAACACTGGTTTTGCCACTTTGCCGTTCCTCTTCTCTCGGCTGGAGGCCTTGCCGTGACTGTGCTCATTCTTGCCTTCAGAGACATCGTTATTTTGTACCTCTGAATGAGTGCTGTACCCACCTGTCCTTGGTTCAACCTTTGGTGATATGATGCGGTGTTTGGCACTGTTACACTTGTGATGCACACTGCTTCCTGCCCCTGTGCCAGAAAACAACAGTATTTGCCGTTCAGTAAATACAAAATTAGGACAATGCTAGTTGTGTATCTCGTGGCTGTAGCAAGGGACAGCTATGCTTGTGCATACATGTGTGAGAGTGAGTGAGTACACATGAGAGAGCAGGAGGGGCCTTGGAAATAAAACAAATTTCTCACCAGTGCCAGAAGTACAGGTCCTGTCTAATGCACAGATCCACTGCACACAGTGACAGCAACCTCACAACAGGCACACAGACACCCCCACCCCATGTAGCACCTGCCCCCTTCCTCCCTGCCCCAATCAGGCAGAATCTGTGACAAGTTTCAGAGTTATTTAAATGTGCCTAATCTCAGTGCAAAGTCTGCAGCTCAAGTGCTGCTGTTGTCAGCTGTGGCACAGTGCCCTGCCCCATCTGCCCCATGGGCAAGACCTCAGGCCCTGGAGCACAGATGCTCAGCTCTCTGTGCTGGGTGATGTCAGGAAGTTTGACAACCACTCTTGGGGCCTGGATGCTGAACAGTAATCAGGAGGTGACAGATGCCACATCATTCCCCTGTCCCTGGCATCACCCTGCTGCCTAGACTGTAGCCCACATCTTCCTGCCATCACTGTGTCTTGCAGTTGTCAATCAAATTATTAAATAAGTAACCTATTAGCGATACAAAGCATTCTTGCCCTCCCACAAGGATGGCCATGTGTTTCTCTGACTCTCAGCCATTCCTGTGCTGACAGACACATTGTACTCTGAGAGGAGCACACAGAGCACATGGTCAGCACTGAAGCTGCTGAAGAATGTTCAAGCAAGGGCCACCAGGAGAAAACCCTCCATGAATTAAACCTGGCCTGCAAAGGTAACATCACCTGCATTCCTGAGAGCTTGTAACCAGGCAGGATGAAGTAAACAATTCTGTCTGCAAAGGCACCTTAGTCACAAACTCTGGTGCAGGGACTGCTTTTGCTGTTTAAAGAACAGCAGCCCATGAATTTTGATGTTTCTTTCCTTAATTGATTAATTTTCACTAGAATGAGGTAGGAACATTAATTACAGAACTGTAGAACGACTGAAGGGGGGAAGAAGCCTCCTCCCTATAGCTCATGGCTACAATTGCAAATGCCATCTTCTGGGCAACATAAAGCATCCATGTAGCCACTGCAATTTGCCAAATCTTTTGTTGTTTGCCCTTGAAGGGGGACTTCTCTATTATATGTTCAAGATTTGAACCAGGTCACTTAAAGTAGTTCAAGACAGTGCTTTTGAGACTAAATACAATATTAAATCTCTCTATTCTCCTAGGTACAGAAATGAACAGGAACAAGGGAAAGGCTTTCATGCTGCTGTATTTGTGAATGACAGTAAGGGATTGGGAATGTGTGTGTCAATGTGCAAGCCAGTTACAAAACAAAGCAATACTGTTATGTTAAAAAGCACTGAGCAGACTTAGCACAAGACAAAACATCAAAGGGAAGAATAAAGGGATTCATGTTCAGATCTGCAAGCCTGGATCAAATGCTGAGCCTTAAGGGGTGAATTTTAATCCAAACTCAGGTATTTCAGAGGTCATTATTCTTATTTAAGCCTTGATTGTATAATGCAACTGCTCAAGAAAAGAAGAAAAAAATAAACCCTTTGAAGCACTGACAACTTTCCTTTATAAGTTTTGCTAAAGACTAGTTAATTTGTCATATACTTTATTTGACCAAAGTGCTAGAAAGGAGCAGCTATAAAGCAGATGAGTTGGAAAGTGAATCACTTAGCTTCCTGCTGTCTGTGGGAAACACTAACACTAAGGATGCTGTTTCTTGCTACTGTAGTAGCAAAAAACAAGGTCAAACAACATTCAAAACAAGGTCATCTCCTTTAATAGGAAAGAGATCTGTATTTTCATGATATCTAAATAAGACCTATCTTATCTCAGTGATACCTTGAAGTTAACCACCTGAGCACTTCTCCAAAAAAGTGAGCTGCTGGGCAAGGAATTCAGAGGGTGAGGTTGGAAGAACATTAGATTTTGAGGCTTTGGTAACAGAATTTGCACATATAGAAGAGAATATACCTTTTTGAGCAGCTCATGTATGGACTGCATTTATTAGAAAGCATTGACATTTTCCCCAGAAGTTCCTGCATCTTTTTATGTTTGCGACTTCTGTCAGCTGTGAGTTCATTGTGTCCCAGTGTTTCATGAGACAGCATTTTTATCACCTCTGTACTACAAACCCTGCTCCCAGACTGGGTGAAGCTGAGTCACTCTGTGCCCTCCTGAGGTACTCACCCAAGGTACCAGTGCAGAGACAGTTGTGTGTTCGAGGCTGGGGCTTGGTCTGGTGGCTGTCAAGGATCTGCTGCACGAGCTGTTCCACTGAGAACCCTGAACTGCTGTTGCCATTGCTGCATGTCCACTTGATGCCATGAACTGCAAAGAGTACAGTAAAATTTCCCATCAGAAACTGCAAAAGCATGCCAAAACCATCAAAAGCCACTCCAAAATTACCAGCAAAAATCCATTCCTGCTGCTTTCTGTGAGAACTGAAAGGAGACCTATAAAAAGCAACAGTAATGGATACTGGTTTACTATTCTCTGCTCCTTGGTATCAACAGGCTTCCAAAGGCAATTCCTGAATTAAGTATATATAGAGGAAAAACTCCTCAGTGGAGTATCTGGCTCTATTTCAGTCTGCTGCTAACAGGAACTCTGCACCTGCAATGACTCTCTGTAGTGCCGGCAACCTTCACTGAAAACCCAACAAAAGCCTTGGTTCCATTGAAGTAAAGCAGTATAATTCCAAAGAGTGTTTTGGAATCTTTTTCTGTCTAATATGAAAACAAAATCAGCTTTATAGTAAAATCAGCAGCCAAAAATACACCAGGGTAACCGCAAATGCAAACCTGCCAGGTCTTCATTGTCAGATCCCAGGTGGCAGCAGTGAAGGCTGACTCATTTTTTGGGAGTGACTAACAGACACTGTGTGAGTTCCTCCTCAGAGTTGGATGACCTTTTAGTAATTTGGGAAAATGGACAGGTGAGTGATGTTACAGAACATGTTGCAAACTGAAGCTATTTTCTTGGGAACTCTCTGGGCCTGTTAGCTATTTAAATAAGAATGCCAGACTACATGCAGATAAATGATTTGAATAAAGACTCCCTCTCAGAATATTTTAGTTACAGAATTTCCTATAATAGTGTTATTTGCAACCTGACTTACAATGGAAATGGCACTTATAAAATATTTTATCCACAATAACTGACTCAAAGTATCTTCTGTCTCCTTTAATGTCTCTCTGAGCAATTTATATGTGTGTATTATTTATTTATCCTTTAAATGCACCACAGCTCATGTGCAGATTTTGAAAAGTGCTGATAAGTGGCAACATCATTTCCAAGGTGTCCTCATGCCTCTCAGCTTCTTTCCAGGAGTGTCTTTGCCATAATCTACCGAGGCACGTTCCTTGCATGTTGTGTTCTAAAATCCTTAAACCAGAATACAAAAAAATCAAAGCCAAAAGTCCCAAGGACTTAGGCTTTGTAGTAAAGACACAGATCCCTGAGTAGTGAAGGTCCCTGATGAGAAGCAGTGAAATCCTGGCAACAGCAGCTTGGGCTGATGCTCCTGTACAGCCAGAGGCTGGGGCACAAACCAAAAGCAGCATTGTGCAAGGAGATCGGAAGCAAATGAAGGGATGTGTGTGACATCTAATGACTGTGGTCACAGGGGCAGCATATCCTGTGAACAGTCTCCTGTTCTCTCTGATGCTGCTCACTGAGTGTGTCACACACAGCAGGTGGAACAGAGCTCCTGGATCTGCTCTGTGAAGCAGTTTTATTTCTTTTTTTGTTACCTGTTGCTATATTGCCTCATCACCCACTAATGTCACTTTGCCTAACAGCATCTCATCTTGGTCTAGTTTTATACTGCAGAATTTACATTGCTATTGGCCAGGCTGGATAACCTGCAGAAATACTGTAAATCAGGTTTACAAGTATTCTTCCCCATATCACTATTTAAAGTGCTGCAGATAGTTTTGTAATAATTCCCTCTATGTTTGTTTGATGACCACATTTATTGTTATCATACCCAACAGATTTTGCTTTCTAGTACATTCACAGTTTTAGGTTTTCTCTTAACACCCAGTCTTTATTATTACATCTAAGCTAGACATGCTTGCCAATTCACTACCTCTGCTCACGTTCATTTTATTATTTAAGATACATTGTTCTGTCACCAGTGATATTGTCAAATAAGTTATGTTCAAGTAGCAATTTTACAAAAAATACATTGTCAGTGACATTAAAATACAGCCAAGTATTTTGGATGCTTTCAGCTATACAACACAAAGTTACTGAACTGTAATTATTATTGGGAAACTTTGCACTAAGTAATTTCTGGTTACTTCAGAAACACTTTGCTAAAGAAGTGAGCTGGTGTCCGTGTTGTTGGGTACAGAAAGTCTGTTTTACAGCAGGATGGCAGTGCTGCTCCCTACTGCTGCTAAATCCTGGGACGAGCATCGTGGGGGCAAGTCTGGGAAGTGAATCACAGCTCAGGGTTCGTGTATTCATGATGATGGCTCTTAAGTCTGAATCAAGCTGTGAGCTAGGAGCTGAGGCATAATGGACAGCTTTATAGCTGGGTACTTAAGAGAACCATGCCTATTATTTTCAGGTCCTTCCAGCATAGCAAAGTCCCATTGAGGATCAATTGCTGCTGAGGAAAGGTCCTTTCTGGCCTTGCTCCAGCTGATCCTAAAGGGCTCTAGCTCCAGCTTCTGTCCACGTGGTGCCACTTTTTTTTAGTACTTATGTTTCCCATATGCTATGAAGGTTATAAAATAAAAAAACCAGTGAAGGGTAACAGATTGCAAAAAAAGAATGTCTGGATGCTTAATGCAAATTATCCACTATCTTGGCACATCCAATATGCAGATTTTCTTCCTCCTTCTTTTAAAGAAAGACTCCTGTGCCTGGTGAATTGTTAGTACTGAATACCAAACACTATCAAGATGGCTTTTAACATGTCACGCTTGGCTTCCTGACACATAATGAATCAGCAGGAAAGGAGATTTCTATACGGAAGAAAGTGCATTATGAAAGGAAGGCTAATAAAAAGCATACACACATACTCTTCCTGCTTCTTAGTGGTTTGAGAAGTGAAACCACTGTAGAACTATGTTTGATTAAATATAGCCATAATATATGAACACAAAAGAAAAAAAAAAGAAGTCTGAAGCTTAGCAGAAATTCTGGAAAGGATTTTAATCCGGATTCCTGTTCAGACTCCTACTGCATTCCCTGATAATTTAAAATAAAAGCTGTGAACTGCTTCAACACTTTCCTTTTCAGTGATAGCATGGAGGGGTCTAAAAGCTGCTGCATTACAGCAGCAACACACTCCTCCTGCCACACACCCTCTGCACAGCGCCTGCAGCGCGAGCCAGGCAGTTCTGGTGCTGCACTGGGTGCTCAAAGGAGAGAAGTGAGGCTGGGGGAAGGTCCACAACTCAGAGTGCTAGTGCTGCTCCCATCTCTTTTTATGAGCTTGAGCTCTCACCTTTCCTCTGTCTTCCCTTTTGAAGACAAGGCAATAAAAATGACTTTCTGATAATGTCCAGCAGCTCCTTGTTCATTAGCACTTCCAGGACTTTGATCACCACAAGCAAAACAATGAAATATGATCTGAATTATCAGCAAAAAGGCTGCTCAGAATCCAAGGGAAACTTGCACACAGAAACACGTGAGTGTCCAAGTTTCTTACAACACCCTGGCTATTTCTGTCTTCTACTACTGTTCCTGGTACTCAGTCCTTCAGAATTTCCAGTCCTCCTGTCTTGCAGATATCTTCCTCCCCCCATCACCTGAACCCTACCTCACTGTCTCATCATCACTCTAGACCTAACACCATCAACAGCTGTTTCCCTGTTGCCCTCCCTATGATTTCCTTACCCTAAGCAAAACTTCTCCCTAAAATGCCCTTCCACATATAAATCTGATCATTTCACTCCTTCTGAATGCTCTTAGACATTTCTCTTTGCCACTTCAAGCATTTTACACTTCCTGATTTTATTCCAAAGACCTTGCTCTTCCATACCACCCCCCAGAACACAGCTTACACATACACACACATGTACAGTACATGATGAAGCCATTCCCTACACCCCACATGTGGCTCCTCTGCCCCAGTTGATAAGTCTTTTGTTACTTGAATAACAGCAAGATCTCCCACGTGAAACTGCTAAATTGGATAGAGTGATAGAGCTAGAATATCTAGAATCACCAAGGTCAGGTTTCTGTTTGTCTCTTCCTCCCGATGTATCTCGACAGCCTGCTGCAAGCCCTGGTGTCAGAAGTCCTGCCCTCAGCTACTCCTGACCCACACAAAGAGCTTTAAAAATCCCCAAAGTTCTGCTGGGAGCGGGAGCTTTGTCCAGCCCCCGTGCCTGCCTTGCTGCCCACATCCTGCTCCGCCAAGTGTTGACACCGAGAGGTGTTTCCATGGCGATGGTCAATTGGAAATGGCAGCCTTGTCCCTTCAATTTCCACTGCGTTTTGTTGACAGAAGTAAAGGCCTTGCTCTGATTTCTCAGTTTGGCTGAAGGATATTTCCATTAGATTTATCCTTTCGTACTCAGACGCCCACACACAGTTTAGCTTTGATTTTCCAGCCTTCCATTTCCACTCGTTACTGGTTGTGAAGGACAGGTTTACCTGAGCCTCACTGCTGGGGACAGCAGTGACAGCCCCTGAATGTTAATGTGTCCTGCACGGACTCACACGGGCGTTTAGCTCGGAGCTGTTCTTTAAAGAGATGTCTGCCTTCCAAAACAACACCTTTCCTGGAAGGTTCGCTCAGATGCAGTGGGATGTCCGCAGGGACGGGGCAGAGGTGCTGTCCATCGTCCCTTGGAGGGGACCAGCGGGACAAGGCACGACTCTTCCGAAGCTGCTCGGAGCAGCGCTCCTGCCGCTGTTTACAGACGCGTGGAGTCCAAGGCTCCTCGCATATGGCGGAGCAGAGTGGAAGTCACCTCTCCCGCTCGTCCCGTGTGGTGCTCGCCCTCCTCCGGCTGCGGCTCAAGGGCACCATCACCATCCCCCTCCTCCTCCTCCTCCCGCTGCTGCAGACGGGGACAGCGCCCGGCGGCCGCCAGGTGGCGCCAGCGGATAAGGAACGGGCGGCGGGCCCGGGCTGAGGGCCGGGCTGGGTGCTTGGAGCGGGACCGCGTGTCCCGGAGCCCCCGGCCCACCCGGACAGGCCTCAACATTTCTCTACAGTTCATTTTTCATTTTTTTATTTTCTCCAAGCTTCTTTTATTTATTCATTTATTTCTTTTTTTAAGCAAAAACCTTGTTTGGCGTATTTGGGGGAAAAAAATTCCTCATAAACACGGCCCTCACGGAGAGGGCCTTGAGCCTTTGCCAAGGCTCCCAGCCCTTCTCCCCAGGGCTCTTCCCGGGGGTGCCAGCCCTCCTTCCCCAGGCTTTCACCTCTCGCTGGCACTGCCAGGAACGTGTGGACACACACCTTTGCAGATGCTCTGGGACTGAGTGCCAATTGCTACAGCCGAGTGGGAACTGGGAACAAAGGCTGGTGTGCCCATGGCCTCCTCAGAGAGGTTTGGCAATTGGGTTTAACACCCGAGTTTTAGGGGGTCAGGAAACGATTTGGTTTAGGTTCCTCAAGTTAGTTTCCATTACTGCTAGTGGTTGTTTTCTACTGGATTGCTGTCAGTAGTCAGTATTTCACTTTGGTGTCTCCAAGAGCAGCTGAAAGGCACCAGCTGAAACAGTTCCTGATTTTGTTCTTTTGGCGAAGTGGGACTGTCTACAGCAGGTAAAACTCGAGCACAGGAGAAACTGTTTCCCTATAGAGTGGCTCAATTAGGCACGGGATCAAGCTTCCTCTGGGGACATAAAGGCCATGGCAGATCTGAGGGAGAGGAAAAGTGTATTCTTAAATGGGACTCCTGTTTAGAGCTGCACACCTGCAGTAGTGAAGGGGCTGGGGGAGGATGAGAAGTTGAGCAGGTGGCTGATGAACAGAAGGCTGATGCTGGCCACACAGACAGTGTGAACAGGGGTATTCAAAGTCCAAGGGGTGGGTGGGATTTAAGAAACTATCTAGCACCTTCTATCGTGTTCTCATTTTAATAAAAATTCAGACTATTACAGTAAAACTGGATGTCAGCATTACTAAACCCAATGTCTTTTTAAAGAATCTACATTGCTTTCTACATGGTCAGCTGAGCTAAGCTGGCAAGCTTCAGTTTCCATTGAGGGGTATTTTGGAGCTCAGACAAACTGCTTGGGGAATTGTAAAATTCATCCCATGTAGCATTTTTGTACAACTGATCTTTTAAGATGAAATATAACCCCAATCCTTAAATAGAGTTACTGAAATTGAATATAAATTCAAGCCAAGATAAAACTCCCAACAACTCAATTCTTCAAACTGCATTAATGCCAATTGCTGCTATTTGAGTTTTGTTCTGAGCTACAGTCGTTTGATGCCTTCTCCAGTGACGACAGCGCAGGGATGCAGGTTGAGGTCACCTCCAGGAGGTCTGATGGCTTCAGTGACACAGAATTAGGGACTCTGGGAAAAGGCAAGAGCAGCCCATGCCCATTGACTGATGGGCAGATGTGGAACTTTCAGCTTGCCCAGCTGTGGCTGCGTGCAGGCGGCACAAACAGGAGCCCTCAGTTCCTACACAGCAGAGAAATGCAAAAAGCTTTTCCTCTGAAAGGAAGATAGCTCTTAATTATAGTGGACCTGGAACAAGGATTGCAATGTAGCACCAGCTGTGAGCTTGTAAGTCATACTTTGCCAGCTGAAGGATGAGAGAGCCAAAAGGGGATGATTTGGAGAAACCCCCAACATGAGCTGGCCCACAATTTGCTGATCATATGGAGTTTATATACAGAATTCTGCTGTGATGGATTCTGCCACTGAATTTGCTTTTACCACCAGATGCCTCTAAGGACATCTGCTAATCTGTTCAGAGAAATCTCAAAGCAAGACTGTAATGGGACACAAGGGGGGAGGAAATTGAAAGCTATGCCAAATTGAGGCTCATTCTTCACACCAGGCATCCTGAAATGACTTACAGGTGCCTCGGACAACATTCCTGCAGAATTTTCATGTATTATAGCTATTCACTTTACATAAATGTACCCAAAAGTTGCATTCATACCAAAGCAACACACACACAACAACCCTTTGATTGAGGCACTCAGCTGAGATGCTCCCAACAGTTGAATTATCCCAGGTCTGCCATCCATGGAGGTATCACAGCTTCCCTGGGCTCCCTGACCTTGCTGCCACCTCTGAGACAAGGGGCCTCATCTCCAAAGCCTGCAGGGAGAAGGGAATCATCCTGTGGGAGGTCTGGAATGTGTATGAGGCCTTCCAGGCTCACATGCTTCAGTCTTGAGGACTATTGAGTTAAGTCTGACAAGCCAATGGTGATGGTCCAGAGAAGGCCATCAGGAGGTCATGGACATTCCAGTGTGAAGGCAGGTGACAAAAAGATCAGAACTAAAGCAAAAATCCAAAGCCATGAAAGCTGAAGTCAGGCTGATTAATTAATTATTTACAGTCTCAACTCAGCTGGAGGTGTTGAGAAAATCTCAAATCCTTAGAGCATCTGCAGCATTTACCTTTAATGGATGTTCAGATGGGTTCATTTCAGTCTCTTAATTAGTTCACACACCAGCTATGTTAGAACAAGTTAATGCTGTTTCCACAAAGCTCTCAGAGCTCTATGGCCACTCCAAAAAGGTGTTTTTTTAATCCATAACCACCAGTGCAAGCACAGTCACAGAATGAGCAAACATCACCCCTGCAGCCAGCCAAGAAGCTCTCTCTGAGTTCAGAGGGCTCCTTCAGGAACAGGGCAGAAGCCACCTCTCAGTACCCAGACTTCAGTGCCCCACTCTGCTCACAGGGGTGACAAGGCTGGCAGCAGGAGCTGGTGCCTCTCCCTGATGCTGCTGGAGACTTGCTGGAGCCTGGACTGACTTTGGAATGATGCAGCAAGGAAGGAAAAGGGAGTTGAGCGAATTATGGATGCAAGAAATGTAAACAAACTCCCTGATCATCCCAGCCAGGGTCTCTCTGCATTTCAGGAAAAACAGTTTGATGTATTTGTCTGGCTTGGACACCAGGACTGATGCTGCTCACCCTGCCAGCCATCTGCCACATTGCTTTTAGTTCTCCAGGCACACATGGCCAAGAGAACATGCTCCCACACCACTGGCTGCCACACCACTGACTGTCTGCTACCCTCCATTCTGATAAAATGCTTTAATACCTGACAGAGGTCAACAGCTTTAACACAGCCCAGGCTGAGTAGGACTTAAACAAACAGCACTTGTCAGTGAGTCAAGAGCTGGATGCTGCCACCAACCTCTGACCAGGAGGAAGCATTTTCCCCAAAGGCAGAACTAATATCAGCTCCTCTCCCTTAATCCTGAGGGACATCAGTGGTCTGAACTGGGAACCTACCTGCAGGTACAGAGGGCTTGGACCCCCACACACACCTTGGATGTAATCATCACTAACTTGTCTTAATTAAGAAATTCTAATGGAAAACAGCAACCAAGAAAACAAAATCATCAACAAAACCCCCCCACAGCTTCTAAGTCCAGAGGAATAAAAAACAACAAACCCCAACACAGAACAGGTAAAAGGGTGAGACTGTCACTGTACCAGTGACACCATGCACAACACTTTGATTAAGCCATTGACAAATCTGCTTTAGGGCAGAGAAATTTGGAAACATCAGGCAATCAAACTGTGAAGTCTGTGAAAGAATGTGATTAATGCAAAAATGTGATGAAACTAATGTGCTTGGCTCCAGAATTTCATGGCACACCCTATACTGGAACCAAATCTGATGGCTTCTTGGCGAGCGGTGCCCCTCTGTGTTCCCTGAACACGGTTACCCGTGTCCTCTTTGTTTTCTAGGTCTGATCAGAATCCAAAGCTTTTATTGTAGCTACATTTCTAAGGATGTGTTTCCCAGGATATGTACCCATAAACAGAGACGTGTACATGCATATATACTCTGAATAATTGCGCAGAATTTCACTCTTCCCTCCTGAGACATAAAAGAGCCAAGTGTTATTAAATTTACGGCGAGTTCGTTGTAGTTTTCACATAATTTTCTTGATGCACTGCAGATTTTTTAACAGGCTGCTGTTTCATTTCCTGTTTAATGTTAAGGTACTTGTCCAGTCTCAGCTACACCAACATCCTGGATTTCTGTCTAAGTTTACCAGCCCCAGGGGCAAATGTGTCATTTTCTCTATCCTCCTCTGCCCTCCAGCTTTGTGTGGAAAAGGAATACATGGGTCTGCACAGTTCAGAATGCAACAAAGGACTGCAAACTCAGATTACCAACACTGCAGTCAGCACGAGGCTGATCTTTCACGGATGGCAGAGACACATCAAGATGCACTCCATGGCTGAGACCTCCAATTACAGGAGGCTGGGCATGACACCAGCATCCAGGCAGGGCAGGGGGCAGGGACAGAAGCAGACCTGGTATTTGTTAACTCACATTTGGTATTGTGGCTTTTGCAGTTAATTTTCTCTTGGTTATAGACCCACTTTATGTCTAATTTTTCTTTCATTGCAAAAAGAGGTTTGTGTGCACATTGGAATGTGCTCTCCAGGGAAAACATACAATATAACTGTGATGCAAAGGAAAATATACACCCAGGCAGATGCAGAGGGGTTCAAAGAACTGCCTGTCTGAGGGAAAACTTCCCCACCACTCTGCACACCTAAGCAGCCTTCCCTTCAGGCTGCATAGTTCAAAACTGTAGGAAATGATGCTCAGCTCAAACCACTCAGTTCCATGGGGCCACCTGTAAGCTACAGCAACCCACTGTGACCTGACAATGCCCACCCAAATATGGAGTGCCCTTGGAGGAATCCACCTGCCAGTACTGCACAAGCTCCTTGCAAGTGAGGAGGTGCCTAAAAACAGCCCTAGAACATGTGAGAACATAGGCACAATTCTTCCCCAGTGTGCAGAGAAGACCTGTCTGGGGACAGTCTGGGCAGCTCTCATACCATGCATCCCAGAAGTGTTTCATATTGGAAAGAAAGTGTGTGCAGATGCAAGCTGAACTGGATGGACAAATGACTCCTTCACAGGATGTTTGCTGGCTGTGAGAGACACTGGACTCTAATATACAGCTAAGAGGTAAAACCAGATACTCACACATCGGTTTGAGCTGCCCGATGAGTTCCTCTTTTGTCCACTTTGCCCATTCCTTCTTGTCGGTGTTTATTGAGCACAGGATGGGCCCGCACGGTTTCCCGCAGTCCTCGATGGCCGGGACGTTCAGGTAGTGCACCAACACAATGTCTGGGTTCTGCAGGGACAGCAGAGCAAGAGTTATGTTGCTGAGGCCAGCACTCTGCATTTAACTTCCTAATTAAAACTGTGACAGCAAGCATCATGATCAGACCCCAGGTTGTACTGCATTTCCCCAAGATAAGAGCTGCTCTTTAAAAGAGGTGGCAAAAGATGGCACCTGACAGTTTGCTGATGGCATCCCCCAGCCTGAGGCTCTCTGCTTGCAACTCCCCTGCTCCACTGGTATGCTCAGTGTGAACCTCTTTTCCAACCCTTACAACACCAAATACTTGCAATAGTCCAGTGAACACCACTGACAACCAACACCAGGTGATATGCTTTGGTTTAAGGGACCTTTTGTTTGTTTGAGACAATGCTTCCATCAGTTCTGCTCCACGTCAGTCTTTTTTGAATATACAGAAAAAGAACATCATATACATACATACATACATCATATACATCCTGAGAACGTCAGGAACAGCCACACTCTCCATACAATGGCAGAAAGCAGGAGGGAAGAGCCAAGGAGGCTCACAAACAGTATGGACCCAAACATGGGCTCTTCATAGACAAGCCTGTAATTCCTTCTCTTTTGAAGATGTTTGTAAACAGGAGAAGGTTGGGACTGGAAAAGCCCTTTGCAGGACAGCTGCAGGAGGACAGAGAGGTGCTGGCTCCTGCAGGCTGATCCCACAGCTGACCCCACAGCTGATCCCACAGCTGACCCCACAGCTGATCCCACAACTGATCCCACAGCTGATCCCATGGCTGATCCCACAGCTGACCTCACAACTGATCCCACAGCTGATCCCATGGCTGATCCCACAGCTGACCTCAGAACTGATCCCACAGCTGATCCCACAACTGATCCCACAGCTGATCCCACAGCTGATCCCATGGCTGATCCCACAGCTGATCCCATGGCTGATCCCACAGCTGACCCCACAGCTGATCCCATGGCTGATCCCACAGCTGATCCCACAGCTGACCCCACAGCTGATCCCATGGCTGATCCCACAGCTGATCCCACTCCCCTCTCCCTTCCCGTGGGACCCTGCTCTGACGCAGTGTGGTGCCGTCCCACTGACACCTGGAGCAGGAGCTGAGCTTTGTGTTGCCACCCTGAGAGTAAATGAATCATCTTAACAACAGCAGCAGCAACAACTCCGCCAGTTCCCCAACAGCGTCCCAGGGAGATTGTTCAATAGATAATAACAAGATTGAGGAGATGATTTCTTTCCCTTAAGTCATTTACTCCTAAGTTCGCAAACTTTAATGACTGCTTTGGAATTATTTATAAAAATAAATAGGATAATGGTGTAATTAAAACTCTAATGTTTCATTAATGCTGTTAGAGCCCTGTTCCGAGAGGGAGCGGGAACACAACCCATCATCCGCTTGCACAGGTTGTGCTGATGGGAGCACTTGCCTATGAAACCAGGGGAGCTGGAGCAGGACACAGACACCTTCACCAAGGAGGAACTCCTGATGGGCAAAGCCCAGCACTGAAGCCCAGCACTGGGAGCTGCACCTGGAGCAGCCCAGGGCAGGGGCAGGGTGGACTCAGCACTGCTGGGTGTGGGGTGACCATGACCCTCTCGAGCACCCTGCACACAGGGAGCATCCTGCACATCCCCAAGATCAGGGGGGCTGGTCATGTCTGCAGCTCCTCCAGGCTGGCTAAGAAGGTGCTGCCAGTGGGGAGGCCACTGGTGGCCATGAACAGCAACATGAAAAGCAGAGGAGCCCTGCAGAGCATCCCCTCAGTAACCAGATACATCCCTCTGGAGGAGAAATTCTTTTAGGTTAGGAAAATATACAAGCAGGAACTTGCATTTTCCCCCCTCTATGGATAGAACTGCAAGCAGGGGATTGTCAGTGAAGATTCTGTGAGAAAGCAGTATCAAATTCTTGCAGCCTGTGCTAAGAGTTGTACTGCACAGGGAAGAGGCAAAGAAACCTTGTAAGGAACAGCTAATCATTTATTTCAGAGCAGTTTTGGGAAGTGCTAAAGCAAAGAAAACTGTTGGCTCTTCTGCTCCCAAGATTCTTCTGGAACAAACCACTGCACCTTTTGTGTTTAATTGTGAGGTATTTTTGTCAAAACCTTCCTTTTCACAGGGCACATCTACCCCAGACAGAGACTGCCAGAGGACACAAAACCATCACAACCTCTCATTCTACAAAGGGGAGCTCTGAAACATCACAGTTCTCGTGCATAATTCAAAGAGGTTCAGATAGTAAAAATAATTACCCATTCACCCAAATAGTCCCCATTAGCTAATTTAACATAATTAGTGATCTAGATGATTAAGAAATAAAAGGTAATATGCTTCAGAGATTAAATGTAAATACACCTCTTGCTCCCAGGGAAGTTTCAAAGAAGGGAGCAAGGACACAGCACTGGGTGATGTGGCAGCTCTGCAGGTGCTTCTGCCTTCCTCTTAGGTAAGCTGAGCTTTTCAAAGCCTGACAGTGTAGATTTATCACCAAGCAGGTCAGGATTGTGCAGCTTCCTGGCTTCAGTGCAGCCACAAGCAAGTGGATCTCAGCAGTGGACTGGCACTGGAATTTCTACCTTTTATATATAAAAGCATATAAAATAAACACAAACCAAACAGGTTTGTTCTTTATGCCTACATCTAAAAGTTGACTTCAGATTGACAAATCTCATGAATGCAAATCTACTTGGTGAACTGAAATGTTTTGACACAAATGAAGAGAATACATATGTTTTGGAAAACTCATAATTAGCAGCTAATCACTCTTTGTGCTGACCTACCAGGAGAGCAAGAGAGATGTGAAAAAGACTGAAAGAAAAAATACAAATGTAACTTCCACATAGGAAAGGTGTCAGGACAGTGGACGTGCCAGGGCAGAAGCCCTTCACTGGGGTGGCAGGGGGAACAAGAGGAGCCCTGCACTGGGCTGCAGATGGCTCTGGAAACATTCCTGCTGGAAATCCTCCCTTCATTCCAGTGCCTGGAGCCTCAGCAGTTGCTCTGCTTCCCCCACACCCGAGTTGAAGGCACTGCCATCTGTCCCTGAGCTGGACAAGGCTCCTTGGCTTCTCCTGCCTCAGTGTGGCAGAGGAACTTCCTCCACTGCTGCTGGGGGGGAAGCAGGAGATGCTGCAACAAGTGGTTAAACACAAAAAGCCGCTGGTTTTGATGAAGAAAAATGCAACTGCAACATCTGTCTGACTCTTGTTTGAAGCTTCATCAGCACAAAGTGGTCAATAAATCAGACTGGCGTGGCGTTACATTTCTTCCATGGTTTAACCATTAATCTAATGCCAGTTCTTATGAAAAATGAAGGAGAAAAACTATGTGATGGTGAAAGTGTACCCATTATCCAGAAAGTGATAATGGCAGGTAATGGTGCTGCACCCCTCCATCCCAGTGGCTGGAGTAGCCTGGCAGCCTCCTCTGCCACAACCACACACCATGGAAATTATCTGACTAAAACAGGGGTTGTTTGTTCCACCAGTCCATGTGGGGATTTTTCACAGGAGCAGAAACACTGAACTGGAACAGTTCTGGCAGGTGTAAGGGCCTGGGCAGCCAGCAAAAGGCTGAGCAACGCTGGGGTGAAGGAATGGTCAGTTCCTCCAGAGCTCCAGTGGCACAGGGGAAACTCTCATTTCAGCAACCACCTTTTGCTTCTTCACTTTCCAGAGTCAGTCCCCTCTGAGGAGAAGTCTCTCTTCTCAGGGAGACTAATCACAAAAACCCTCTGCCTTACCAAAGCATGCTGGTTTGGTTATCTTCTTCTATTTCTTTTTCCTTTAAAAGTAAAATCAAAAGCCATTTCTGGCCAGCTTCCAGCTGCTCTTCAGTTGTTCAGCCAAGGCAATCAGCTCAAGGCAAAATCTCACTGGCAGGGGCTCCCAAATCACCGATGACCACAGCTTAAGATAATTTTCTTTGGAAAAATACCTCTGGGCTGAAAGTTTTGAATTTGTACTCCCTGCTGGAAGGATGATAGGAAGTAAATCATCCTCAGGGGTGCTGAGTATCAGTGAATTTAATCTCAGCCAAGGAATTACCCCCAAATGCAGCCACTTGCCCCGGCTGGCTCTGGACATCTGTGCCAGTTCTGTTGTGTCAAACCTGTGAAGCCCTACACGTGGTGAAAGCAGCCTGTTCCAGCTCTAACAGCTGCACCACGAAACACAAGGGTAGGAATGGAGCATGACAGTGGGATGTCATGTTCCTGTGCCCCCTCTCTCCCTCTTCACCCCCAAAATTATAACAGGCTTTTACTTTTCTGGCAGCTATTCATTCATGGGGTTTACTTTGAATTTCTAAAACAATCCAAAAGGCTGAAAAGGAAATCTCAGCTTTCTGGGAAGATAATTCACATCCACTGCTGTGGGGTGACAGGATATCTGACAGATTATCACCCCCCAAAACAGATAATATAAGAAGGTCCCATAAAATATAATACAAAGAGGTTTTTGTGGTTTTGAGGGGCTGCCATTACATGATGCTTCAGTACCCACAGGTAACTCAGGGACAGGTACTGGGAGTGCCTGTGTATCATCTGCATGTTATCTAAAAATCTAACCAGTGAATGAAACTATTCCCAGACACATGGATGATAGAATCTTCTACTATTTATAGCAGTGTCTTTCTGGATGGTTTCCTCTGAATTTTCCAAGGTTTGAGAGCAGAGTCTGAGATACCTGAAGAAAAAGGCACAAATACATAACACAGACACTGAAGTAATGGGTATTTTTTCAGAGACCAAATGCTAGCTTTGGGCAAGATTATTGGTTTGAATCCCAGCAATTTCTTTATCCTTGAACTAATTTCTAATTGAGGTCATGCTATGGAAGGCAACCTGGTGGCTGATGCCTTAGAATATATTAATCTTCCACACTAACTGTGAAAACAAAAAAAAAAAAATCCACTGCCTTTGAGCACACAACCTACTGCCTTAATTTATCTAGAGCTGGGCATGTTTAATTAGGGAGAACGAGACAATTACCAGAGACATAGCACAGCCCTGGCACCCGAGCTGAAGCACTGGAGCACAGGGAAGAGAGTGGGACCCCAGAGCCAAACACAAAAGCAGTTGTGCTGCAGAGCAGGACTCCTTCTGCTGGAAAATCCTTTTTAGGAAGCACAGCACCTTGAATTAACCTTGTCCACTATGGCTCCAGCTGAGAAAAGAGCTCCTGGAACTTCTGGCCCTTCAATAGCTTCCTCAGGAAGAGATGCTTGGAGTCAGCTGGGCAGAGACATTGGTGCATGTGTGGTTTTAACTGCAGTAAAATCAGCATCTGGACACTCACTCGCTCAGGAACTCGTGCAGTTGTCACTGTCCTTGCCTGGGTGCAGGAGCTTTGTGTCCCCTCTGGGGTGGTGGCCATCCCAGCCATCCCCACATCCCAGCCATGGCTGGGGTCTCAAGATTTATACCCTATGGATACAATGCTTGTCTCAAAAGGTCAGCCAGCCTACAACTCCAACACAGTCATTTTCCCAGTTTCCCAGTCCAAATTCTTTTGAGATTTTTGTTTAAGTTCAGGAATTTTTGAGACAGGAGACTGGCTACAGGACGATAGAGCTCCATGTACTGCAAATTTTGAAAGACTTGGAAAGCAAAAAATTATTTTGAGATTACGAGATTCCCTGCAATTGTTTTAAAGAGAATCAAGATTTCATCTGGCTGTATACTTTATAATGTGTTCCCCAGTTCCTCTTTAATACCTTGATAAGGACACAGCACACAGAGCAGACAGCATTTAAATAGCGTGAGCAGCAAAGTAAGAGAGTCTTAATATAGAACAAATACCAAACACTCACTAATACCTCATCAAATGTGATACATTTGAAGATATTTTATATAGAAGGAGCTGCCTCTAAATACTCCTGAGGATCATGTTTACTCAATGTGCACTTTGAAAGACACAGAGAAATAACATGCAGTAATTCCTGGCCTCCAAAGTTCCAAAAGAAATTGATTTCGGAGATGTTTTTCATCTTTCACAGCAATACCTCTAGCACTAGTAAAAGGTCTAACAGGAAGATGATGTTACACAACCAGAAAAATGCAGCAAAATAAAACAAAAGGCACTTGTCTTTCTCACACAGGTATTATTCTTCTGGACAATTGAAATTTCTTTTCATCTGTGTCACCTCTCCCAGCTGGAAGCTTTAACTTACACAGGCAGCTGACAGGGACAAGATAATTCTGCCATGAGCTGGGACTGCGTTTGTTTATCTAGGAACACGCTGGGAGCTTTGCTGCTGACACAGAGGTCCCAGGGATGGAGATGCAGCAGGGAAGTCTCCTATCCTGCTTATAG
Organism: Parus major; assembly: GCF_001522545.3. Lineage (NCBI taxonomy): Eukaryota > Metazoa > Chordata > Aves > Passeriformes > Paridae > Parus > Parus major. The sequence goes on from NC_031789.1 coordinate 3,561,167, forward strand.
CCCCAGGGACCATGAAAGTGGATTCATGAGAAGGTCTGAGGACACCTGAGTCTGTGGCACCTGAGCACCTGTGGTGTTGGTACTGCCCAGCACGCAGGGCATCAACAGCAGCACATCCCACAGCAGAGCCTGGCTCCCACCCACATCTGCAAAGGATTTTTTCCGAGAACCACAGTGGGCTCCAGGCTGCCACCCACAGAGCAAAGCTCTTTTTCAAAGCCATGGTTTTTACTGTCTGTCTGAAAGACCAGCCCGAGACTTTCATAGCTTTGAGCTGTCGGTCAGAGGAAGTGCCAGGGCATCTGTCTGACTCAGTGGCCTTCTACAGCTATGCCACTGCTTGTATAAAAACACAACCATGATTAAAACACGCAGAAAAACTTAGAGAACGCAACCTGCCCTACTTCAGCTTGCTCAGAGATACTCCTTACCACCTCTGCTCAGGAAAAGTGTGAAACAGCAGCAACAGCTGCCTTTAACCCAGCTGCTGCATGCAGCACTGACTGCCTCTACAGGGAGACAGATTTGCCATGGAAATCACAGAGGCATCTCCTCCTCCTCCCTGTCACTTGCTCTCTGCAGTTTTACAATTCATTCTGCAAAAGCCTTGAGGATTTTCAAACAATAGTGCTGAGGGCAAAGCAAAGGTTTCTTTGGGTTTGAACTCCTCTGAGATCCTGTTCCTGACAAATGAGGCTTATTATAGTGCACACAACTCTTGCTATACTGAGTATACTCTTCTACTCCAGCTCTCTACCTTTGAAGACTTACTTTGCACAATGCCTCTGTTTTCCTGTGTAAAACCTGTGCATCACAACCATTTCCAGAATAGTGGAATTTCTTCTGCAAGAGAAGTGGTGCAGAGGAGAACATCAAACCCCGTATTTCAGTGTCCTACACCTGAATTGTGTTTTTCATTTTCAAAACATCTCAAGAAATTAGCTAACTGTTACAGCCCAATTTGTACATTGGGACTAGTTGATTTAACAGCAAAACATGGCTCTTTATAGGGTAACACAAAGCAAAGGCTTGATTGCCAATAAAGCACCAGTGAGGAACCTCCCAGCCACCAAAACTGCAGATGTGGTGCAGAGTTCTGCCCTGCAGCTGCAGGAATACTTTGAAATCATGTTATGCTGCCCGTGCACACATGGGCAAAGTCCCAACAAATCACAGACACAAATGTAAATATTGAGGTACTGCATATGCTGTAACAGTGCTGCTCTCTTTGCAGGCTGCTGCTCTGTAAAGATTTGCTACTGCATTTGGACTATTTTTCCCCACAAGTGTGAGCCAGAGATCCCTCAGCTGACATTTGTGAGGACTCTTTATTTTTTTTTCATTCTGAAGTACAGAATCTCTTCTCCCTCTTTCTGTTTTTATTGCAACCTTTACATGGGAATTCTGTCATTGCATTTCAAACGAGCTCAGGCACTGCTCAGCTCAGAACACTTCCATCCCCATCACCGGCCAGAAATGCCAGCATTATAAATCATGCCCCAAGTGGCTTCTGCCCTTTCCCAGCTCACCCAAGCCAGAGATACAATAATAGTTGGTCTGAAATAAGAAGAAATTTTAATTTCAAAGCTCCACTGACATTCACCAAGTGCTTTCAAAGTTTCTATCAACAGAATGTGCTGCTTCCAATTCTAGTTGGAATGAAGATGGTGCAAGTTTTTCTCTCAAGCTGATGGCCTAGTTTGCCTCAATAACACTGTTATCTGTTAAATATTAATGCATTTCTGTGAATTAAGAGCAGTTCTACGGGCACCTGCAGATGCATCACTTCTTACTTTTTTAATTGGTATTGTTGTAAGTGGACCAAGTAATAGAAAGCTGACATTTCCAAATACCAAACAAGAAAAGCCCAGGAGAATGTACTGAGAGCTCGTGATAAGCTTTCCCTACAGAGACATGTTGTCCTTCAGCACTGCTCCTAAAGCTTCACCAAGCTCCAAGCTACTTTTGTTCATATAAAAATGATTTAAAATGATTTGGAAGAGGATTGCTCCTCACAGCCCGTGTACACTCCCCACAGCAGCGGCACGATGGACTAAGGATGTGTCCAAGAGCTGGCCCATGTGCACGAGGGAGCAGAGCAGCAGCTCAGCACTTCACAAGGTACCACAGACTCCCAGCCCCACACATCCCACCTTGCCCAGCAGGAAGGGAGCTCTCTGCAGTGCTGGAAGGTGACAGCAGCTCATCTTAGGGGATGTGAGCTGTGCTCACAGTGCTCACCAGCCCTGACCCTCCCCTACTCCTGCACAGACACAGTGCAGGGGCATGGGGCTCCAGGTGCCTGGAGAGGAGGCACGTGTCAACCTGATGCCTGCCTGAAGGAACAGCAGATAAATGCTATTTAATGTTCCAGCCTATACAGTATGTGGTAAGCCAACAAGCCCTTTTTATTTCTATTCTTTGCTCTTGCTCTGAGGGCTCTATCATTTATAGCTTCTTTAAATTTGTTACTTTTGATATCAGTGACTGGTAATACGATTCCCAGAGGAATAACATCAATAACCTTCAAAACACTTTCATAATGTTGCCTTTGATAGTCTTGCAACACGTTTGTTCCTATGGCAAAACCCTTATGACACTGCTATACAGCACACAGGTTATTCACTAAAGGTTTTGTTGTGCCTGGATAACCCTTCCAGACATGAGTAATGCCAGTGCCAGGGAATGCAAGGTTCTCCTTTTAGAGTCCAGTTTTACTTCTGCATTGCATGTGAGGGTTCACAAAGTGGATGGTCCAAAGAAAAGATGTGTAAAAGCTAAGACACATGGGGCTGTGCCCAGTGGAAGAGATGAGACACCCCAAACTGCCATATCAGGGTCCTGCCTCCCCCCACTCTCCCTACAGCTGCTGGCTGTGACTCATTAGCCATGGTGTCCTGAAGGGGATCCACAGCAGCCAGCTGGGAACTGAGGCAGCACTTTAAACAGGAAACATCAAATCCTAAAGCAAAAAAAGGAATATCAGACTTGAATTTCTTCTGAACTGCAAAAAGAAGATTACTAGACAACCTTCTTTCTTCTTCACTACCACTCAGAAGTCTCCTGCATACAATGGGATTAACAAACAGGAATTAGCATCTCAGCACTCCTGCTGTAGGCTGGGGCAGCCCAGCTCCCTGGGCCTCCTCCTCATGCACTTCAAGACTCCCATGTGGATGCCTTGGAATCTTAAAAGGAAATGTGACCCCCAACAGTGCTGCTGTGTGGCTCAGAGGGGCTTCCCTGACGTGCTGATAAGAGTGGAATTATCTCCTTATCAGACCTTTTTGAAGACTCTGACTCCTTTCTGGCCTTGTAGGAATTCAGGTTTCTCTTGGGGAGATCTGACAAATGGATTTTATTTCTCTGTTTCATTCATGTCAGAGCAATCACAGAAGCACTCCCAGGGTGGACAGCTCTGGTCAGTGCCAGCACAACTCTGAACTCAAGGGAGGGGCACACATTCCTTCCTGGCTCCTTTTTGCCCCAGATCAGGACTCTCTTTCACACACTAAGAGCAAAGAATGGTAAATTGGACAGTGAGCCCATCCTGTCTCAAACTGCCAAGTCAGAGCAAGCGACCTGGCTGCTAAGGGAGATTTTATCAGGGATGAGCAGAAGTTGCTACAGCAAAGCAAACTGCCCTTCAGCCTGAGCCATCAGTCTCAAACTCGCTGCACAAGGAGCAGCCTGGCAATCTCCCAGCACACGACAGTGCCCCGATAACCTCCAAAGCTGTGTTATTTAAGCAGAGAAAGGTGAGCTTTGTTTAGCCCTTGGGCTCAGGCTGAGCCGATGACAGATGCTGACACTTCGTCCAATTAGATTTTTAAGCAGTGAGAGCAAATTTATCAGGTGAGTATTTGGAGGTGTGGCAAATGAGAGTTATTGATAGCTTTGGTAGAAAAAGAGTGAAGTTTTGGCAATGCCTTCTGGAGAATACAACAAATAGCAATGCAGTTGCCATTATATGCAGAAATTCCCTCCCCCTTTTTTTAAAATCTATTTTCCAAATGTGACTATGAAGCTGAGATATTTTATACACAACGCCTGTGACACTGTACACCTTACAAAATACAAAAAGGCAGGAAAGCTTCTGAATTTCAGTAACAGATGCAGACTATTACACACAGCCAGTCATTGCTCATTTCACCCATCAGCTACTTGACCCAGCTACATACACTGGGTATCTTCTGAGACATCCCAAAAAAGCAGCAGTAGTTGGAACATCCAGTGCCAGACACGGGAATATTAAAGTTTAACACGGGCACTTTTAAGTTGGTAAATGCTCAGCAAAGTAAGCACAGATCAAAGGGGTTTTTGAGCTTAGGCATCGATGCATGTGAAGAAGCATCTAAGGGAGAGGTAACGCTGAGGAACGAACAGCTTATGACAAGAGTCCTTGAAACCCCAGAAACAGCAACACTCTGCATTATCCAGGCTCAAGAGTTCTCTGTGCATTTTCTAATTTATTCTGCTTTTTCCTTTTTCCTAATTTATTTTGCTCTAATTCTGCTTTTTCCTTTTTTTTTCCATGTCTGCACAGAACATGGAAGAGGAATGGAGACCCTTATCTTCCTGTCCTTCATATAAAGAATAGACCAGGTTTTGTTCTTCAGCTTGGAGCTCTCAGATCTGAACTTCATCAGACAGCAGGAGAACTGATCTGAGGGTCTGTTGTTAGCTGTGCCACACAGGACTGCTGGTAGGGCTGGTTTTGAGCAGAATATTGAGAGGCTTACACACCCACCCACATTTTAGCCTTTGTACATATCCCACACAGGTTTTCTGCCTTTTATTCCACCAGCACAGATTGCCTGAGTCAGAGACCCTGCCCAGATGCCTCCTATTTGTTGCTAGAGACGAGTGACTTCACTCATCCAGCCACAGATCGTTTCTCTCTGATACTGCTGGAATGGAGAGCTGGTGCTCACTCAGCAGCAGCATGATTTGAGGTGACTGCAGATGTGCCTTTGCAAACCACTCAACGATGAAGATTTTCATCTTGGCACAGACACAGGAGCTGCAGCTGCCTTCTCCCCTTCATCAGGAACATTTCTATTGCCATCAGAGGCATTTCCGTCACCTGCCACAGCTGCAGAGAGCGAGGAAACGTCAGCTACAGCAGGAATTCAAGTCACCAGGATTCCCCACATTACTCCTCCCTGCTCTCAGGAGGACACACACCAGAAGTGCAGGTGCCCTGTGCAGGGCTGGACACTCCCCCTGTGTCTGCCAGGTCCAGCAGTGCCCACCACCCCTGTGAAGTGGTTACAGCACCACCATCCTTCCCCCACCACTCACATTCACAGCGAGAGATGGAGCAGAGAACAGCCAAGGGGATTCTGTTTCATTACACATGCAACAGCTGATGATGCTATTCCCAAACCCTGGGACTGGAACAACGCTGCTGCCCATCCCAGGGTGCTGAGATGCTGTGATGTGAAAGCACAAGGGAGACCATGTCCTGCTGGGCCCCCCTGAGGAACAGGTACCTCACATGGTATGTGCTGTCTGCCTGCCACACCAGGGAGCACTAGAGAACCTGTAAAGGAATGTGTAATGAGATGACAGGCAACAAATCCAGCGTGGGTGAACACAGGGATTCCCTGCAGAGCCTCCTTTTGATTCTGTGCTAGGAGAGCACTCTCTGAGGAACACAGCATTCCCCCTCTTTAGGCAGAAACACCCGTGCCAGAGGAGATCCTCCATCACCACTATGTGGAATGCTCTCTTCTCCAGGTTTCCTGATGCTTTGGAAATTTTTTTGGGATGATTTTTTCCTGATGCTTATGTCAGAAACATTTCAGCTGGCTCAGTACTGCAAGGACCTGGAAAACAAAAATCTTTCATCCCAATTTACACACACAATTTGGAAATTACTGGAGCAACCATCACACCTAAGGAGATTAGAGCCTGTTTGCTGAAAACCAAAGCCCATCCCTGCCACACCAGAAGCTGCAACAGGACAATAAAGTGCCCATTTACTGCAGTTTCGTTGATGAGGGCATGGTAACAACAGCAGAGGCCAGAGCTTGAAGGCACGTTCCCAGCAATAGAGCAAACTCCCCACAATGTTCAGTGTCCTCAAGTCATTCTGTTTTATAGATAGAGACACAAGGAAAAAATGAAATCTAAAAAGCATTGTCAACTTGAATGATTTTTCAGGTTCTTGTCACTAAACAACCATCATCCCTCAGAGCATACGAAAAGCAATAAACCCAATAGAGCTAATAAAGGAAAACTGTGTGGAGCTTGACAGATCTGGCTGTCCCTGGCATGTGACAGCCAATTTTCCAAGCAGGCAAATTGAAGCTGCAGCAAACTTGTCCACAGGATAAGTGAGACCCTGACAAAAACAGCACCGACTCCTGTTTTTTAACACACTTAAGTTCTACTAAAAAAAGACCTATTTAGAAAGAACATTCAAAAGGTTCCACAAAATACATTTGTGGCCAATATAAAAACTGCCCAGTAATTGCTGTTTATCATCTCACCTCTGCTGAGCATCAGCATGAACCCAGTGGTCTGTAACACACATAAAGGGATGCACCTCACCTTGTTGACCCTGGTTGTCCAGTCTGGCTGTGCCAGCCCATGCCACCCCCATTTTCTGTGTTTCTCTGAATGCTGAAAACATATCAGAAACTGTAGATTCCTCTAAAAGCTGAAATTCCTCAGGCTGTGTGGCAAGTCTGCACAGAAAGGTTTGCAGGGAGAGTCTGTGACCAAACCAAGACTTAATTTACCCAAGAACAACCTTCAACATTTCCTCTGTGCACTCACTGAATCCATATGTTTTTGAAGCCACTTATTTACCAATAAATTACAATGGTCTGGAATCATTAGCAAGAAAGTAAATAGTTTTATTTGATCTGAACTTTTTTGCAATGAGGGAACTTCATTCCTGTATAATTGAACTTTCTGAAAGACTGAAACAGCAAATGGAAAGCTCTCTTGGAGCTTTGTGTCTGTAAAATGCTCCCTATTCTGAAAGGCTGAAATTATAGAAAAAAAGAAATCATCAGCACTTCCATTTCTGCAGTGAACCTTGAACCTGCTTCATGAACTTTATAAGGGGTCAAGGAGTTTTCAATGTGCAGGGACACACCACAAACACACAGACAGCTCATGTGGGAGCTCTGGCTACACTGTCCAAAAACAGTATTACAGAATCACAGAATAGTCAAGGACTTTATTATTTTATTTTTTTTTAGGGATCAGAGAAGATGAGGACTATGCAGATTAAAACAATTGCAGTTCTTTTGGTATAACTTCAGGCAAATGCAAGGGGACAGAGGTCCTGTTAAAAAACTCAGGTCCCATCTGAGTCATGGCAGCCTCTGCAAACAGAAGCAAAGCTGCAATCTGAAACAAACACTGCCATCAGGTATAAATACATTTCTATTCAAATTGGTTAGGGGCGTTCAGAGGAAATATTCAATTTATAAGAGAGTCTAAATGGCATCTTTCAAAGTCAGAATTTTCAGCACAGATTAGCTCTCCATCCCCATTGCTGCTGAGAGGACTAATCACCACCCTGAATCAGTGCTTCGGCTGAACCTGACACTGGAAATAACATATAATTATACTGATTAATTCTGCTGAAAACATACATTGTTTTGCTATAGAATGTAAACATAATAAGGTGAAAGTGTGTTACAAATAGAAAAAGCTGCGCTGTTCAGGAAAAGCCGCTCAGGTGCTACAGGCGTTGGAGTGACTGCATTTATTAAAAGAGCAGCACTGATTCCCACAGCTGCCTCCTGACTTCTGAGGGGGGGAAAAAAAAAGCAGAAGAAAACTGGTGGATATATGACCCAGGAGGATAGTTGCAGCCTATGAAAGGCATCCAATTATTTATATATACATCAGAATAAAATGAAATGGAACAATAAAAAAGGACTGCTTCAAACAGCAGCAGTCCTGCACAGCATCTGCACATTGAAGGGCCTGATGTGGCCAAAGGACCCCGGGTTCAAACAGGGGGCTGATACAGTCTCTCTCAAGGGAGAGGCAGGAAGGGAACAGAAGGAACTCAGTCCATCTCCTGGGAGTGAGGTATTAACAGCCAACAGAAGAAATATAAAAGGGCCCACAACACAAGGAAAAAAACCCACTAAAATTAGGAATTCCTCCTTGCACAGAATTACAGTAACAAAGCCTGGTAATTTTGCAGAAGATACCAGCATTAACACAGAGCACTTAAAACCAAGAGACATGCCTTTCTCCTTAGCTGCATCTTGCTGTGCAATGATCTGAGAAGCCACTGAAAGAAAATTGCTTGAGTTTCCATTTTAGAGCTGCACTTAACCAAATACTATCTGTCTTCAGACACATTGGCAAGGAAAAGTAGCAAATTACTTGTTTTTCCTGTAGCACCTAAAATCCAAGTAGCCACGGTGTCCCTTGTCACCCACAACCTCCAATGCCATCACACCACCGTGACTGCTCTCCCCGTGTGCCGCTCGCTCAGATTCTTTGGGTGTTATTTTTATTTATTCACAAACACAAACCCCCATCTACAGCAAAGCACCCACATCCCACAGGACAGCAGAATGGACTCAGCATTTTCCAGGACCCTTTTGCAGCAGGGCAGGTTGTGCTCTCACAAGCCAGCCTTGCCCTGGGATGGAGCAGCCCCAGTACCTGGCTCCTGCAGAACATCTCCTGGAGAGGAGGACCCGGGCTTTGCCTGATGATAAACGGAAGGGAAAGGCAAACACAAAGCTGCAGCTGAGTAAGGAACATTAAGTCTGACACGGGGAAGCTGTGATGCATTACTCAGCCTGATAAGTTTAATGTATAATTTAGAAAGATATCACCAAAATGGAAAAGAGAAGCCGTTAAGCAGCTCTGAAGGGTATTCGGCTCAGACATCACACGCAGTTAGTGTTCACAGGAAGCTGCCTGCCCCATGGCACAGAACCACCCCTTGCCCAATAACTTGATTTAGATGTGTCTCAGCCCTGAAGCACTTCAGAAAGAACTCCTTCCTTTCCATAAGCCAGATTTAGGCATTTCACTGAGTATTAGGTATTGCCTCCCTGCTTGATAAGCAAAAGTCATCAGATGGGAAAGCCCTTCTCCAACTGCTGCTCAGAGTAATAGGCTCAACCAGGCAGTTTGAACCCTTTGACAACTTGGAAGTCAGTAATAATCCCAAATTACATTAAAAAGACCCTAGAGAATGCATCAGCAGAAATAAATTTTAAAACAAACAAACCAAAACCCACTGCTCGCATAACACATCAGCTGTTACGATTTTTGTTTAAAAGAATAGAAATGACAGCTACTTTGACACAGTCCTCTGAAGAAATACTTATCTTGGGGGGGAAAAAAGATTTTTACCAGGGGGCTTAGGGAATCTTCTGCCCTTTTGGCTTCACCAGGACATGCAGAGGAGGAATGTTGCAGCTGCTTGTTGAGGAGAGCTGTAGGCTGCTGAATGACAGCTCAGCACCTGCCTGACAGGGGAAGCATTGACAAGGAAAGGTTTAAAGGTTTATTTGCCAGCTGAACTTGCCCAAAGTGTCCCCTGGAGCCCACATTTCAGAATTAATGACTTCTGATACCGCTCATGCGATCACCAGAGGGCTCGTGGAAAATATTTTGATGATGAGGGATGCCATTTGTTAACAGGATGAATATGAAGAGCAGAGGGAGGACACCCCAGGACACCCCAGCACAGAGCAGGCCCCTGCCACCCTGCCAATGAGGATGGGACAGTGCAGGGGTCCCACCCCACACAGGCCCAGCACCACTGTCTGCTCAGCACCACTGGAAGGATTCCAGCATTGCTGATGAATCTTTAGCTGCTGACTTGAATTATCTTTGCACGGCTCGCTGCAGGGAGCTCACTCAGGTCTCCACGGATGCCCTGGCCTCGCACGGAAAAGCATCACCCTAATTGGAGAGGACTGGCAGGCTGTGCTGGGAGCACAGTGCCTGCCCTTCAGTGCAAATCCACACTGTCCCACCAGGGATGCTCCTCCAAACTTCCACGTCACAGCTGCCATGGGCCCTGACAGGTGAATTTCAAGCAAAGCAGAAATGATGGGTGGCAGCAGATTAGACCTGAGACAGGAAGGAAACTCATCCACAGAGCCAAAACAGCATTGTGGCATGGGAGGGAAGAAGGTCACACAGCAGGACACAGATGAAAAGCTGTGAAGGGCCCCAGAAGTGCAGGCAGATGCAGAAAGGTCCAAGTTTTGATGTCCCTTCTGGCAGTCCCCCTAACATGGTTGCTAGTTATTCCCCTGGATTCTCTCACCATCCACACATTTTCATTCCATTTCTGAGTTTACCACACTTGAGAAGGGAATGACATCTTGCAGCAGTGCCACTGTATTTCCTTTCCTTAAATCAGATTTAACTCGTGTTGCTCTTTAGCAAAATTCATTGTCCTCTTATTCAGTACTACCAGATAAAAGGACAGAACTGCCTTATCTACAATTTCGGGAACAATTCCTCATCTGACACAGTATTTGTACAACATTGCCATTTGTCTTTTCCTAGGCTGTTAATATTGACCTTTTCTATTTCCTTTAAACAGAAACAGGACCTTTCCAGAAGTGATCTCCCCCCATCCAGCCCCTGTTGACCGGGACCATCCAGCACCACCTGCAGCACCTCAGACAGGGCTGTGACACAGGATTAGGATGTATTTGGTTTTATCCAAGCTCTCTGTTCTTTATTTTTACATCAAGTTTTTGTTCTTGACCTCAGTTCCATATTAAGAGAAACACTGACAACCCATGACTTCCTCTAATGATATCCTAACCACCCCCAAGTACCTGCAGGACTCAGAAATAGCTTTCCTATTTTGTCCCTGTTTCCCAGCTCCATTAAAAATACACATTATAAAAAGTTTTGATTCTTGCTGGCTCATTATCCAGAGCACCCTGTGCTCCAGCACCAGTCTGACCAATCCCAGGGACAGTCCCAACCCAGTGGCACAGCTTTTCTGGCTCCTCACTCCTGACAAAGGGGAAGATGCTTTTCAGGACACACCATCACTGCAACTGCTCCAGGAAGTGCTTTATCACATATATATTTTAAACTCTTGACAACACTCACACAGAGATAAGGGAACAGGAACTTGGGCTACAGTTTTATAACATTTTTCCCTATTTCTAGTGCTTTATCTCCAGAAAATATCAGTGTGTCTCCCAAATCCTTACAAATCAGTGCAGCTGGCAGTTATCAGCCTCTCCGACCTCAGCCAGTACTGCCTGCAATGATTCACTCAGAATAATCAGCTCAAAAAGGGAGCCCTTGTTCCAAAAGCCTCTGCCTCCAGCACTCCAACCACCAGGCACCCACCTTTGCAGTGAGGCCAGAATTTCTTGGGATGATGTGCTGCTGTTTACCCAAAGCAACAAGTGTACCTGCACCTGCCACACAACAACCTTTGATGTGTGATCCCGAATTTTCATCCTTTGAGGTTGCAGTGTGCCTGAGAATAAATAAATGTGTGATGAATGTCACACTGCTGCACCAGCCACGGGCCACCAAGCACCTGGAAGGAAGGTGCTGGTGGCTGCTCCAAGAAGCTGTCACAGACCAAGGTCCAGGCGGATCCTGCAGCGCACGGCAAAGGGGCCTGGGACAGAGAGATACCAAGCACAAGGGCAATCCCAGCCAAATCGTTTAAAAGCACACAGTTGGATCCTGTGATCCTGTATACAGCAGGGAGCAACTGGCCCCTGGCCACCCAGACATGCTGCAGCCGAGCAGGAGCAGCACCTGGTGATGTGGTATAATCCCTGGCACACTGTGAATGCTTGTGCTCCCTCTGGATATGGAGGAACTAATCCTTGGGAGCCCTTGGAGCAGCAAGGAGCTGGTTTACTCTGCATGGAGCAGGACCAGCAGTGCTCATAATCCAGAGCAATATGAGGCTGCACTTTGGTGGGATTTTTTTTAACAAGCACAGACTGTGCCCACAGAATCTGACATAATTTGAGTTCAGAGATGCAATAAAAAATAGCACTCCCTTCCCAGAGCTTTTAGACTCAAAAATCTCATCAAAAAGAAATGCAGGTCTATAAATTATGCAGCCCTACCCTGCCTATCACATTCAGCTGATGTGTAGTCTCTTCACTTTCTCAGTGGGTTTGAATTACGAGAGTTGGTAAAAATGCTGAGGGCTCCTGCCTCAGGCTGTGGGAGGGGAGCCCTGTGCTGAGCTGCTGAATAATCTCACAGCCAAAGACAACAACAGCTTTTGCTGCAAATGCTCCTGAACATGAGGTTATCTGGTTCAGAGGGGCAAACACACCTGGGCAGGAATATCCCAGCCAAAGCATCCTCCTCACACTGGGCAGCAGCTTTCCCTGAAGGACACTGACCCAGGAGCACAGCAGGGAACACCTGTGCCAGTGCTGGGCATGGCCTGTGCTACCTGTGCTCACACACAAGCAGAACAGTGCAGCACTTTTCACTGTAGTCAGATTTTGGCACAGCATGTGATAAAAGACTTTCAGCATTGCCAGTGTGCTGAATTTAGCAGAGAAGGGAGCTGGGGAGATGGGATTCCTACAGACAAAAATAGAAAGTTTTAAAGCTGCAGCAAAGAGAAAGACTGCTGGAACATGGAGTCCTCTAGCAGCATCCAGCCAAGCAGCAAGAACCAAAAGAAAACCTATAAATAATATAGAGCAGATCTGCTCTGATCCACTAACCTACTTCAGGACAGGTTTACAGTGAAGAATAAAAAGAATTTAAGCTTGATTGTGGTGATTTAGAACGTGTACAGTGTTGATGTATATTCCTTGCCCTAGTTTCTCAGCTGGAATTAAACCAGATAACTGACTCCAAGCATAGGGAAAGCAGTCTGTGTTCTCTGGTTCTGTTTTTGGAGAGGAGAGGGGAGGGAGTGCCTTGCACTGCCAGCTCCTAGTGCTGTGTGGCTGTGGAGCTGTGCCCTTGGGGCAGGCAACATCCCAGATGCTGTAACGAAAGCACAGCAGGATTAGAGCACCCTCATGGGAAAGGAAAGCAAACACATGGATGTCACCATTTATCAGCTTCTCAGAGCTGTCCTGGGACACACAGCATGTGTAATACTTGTGTACTGACAGGACACAACATCACAGAACACGGGTGGTTAATTGCCACTACAGAATAACTGTTTATGGTTACTTGATGGTGGGTGAATGAAAGCAGTAAAAATGAGCCCAGCTTCCTACAGGGTGCATGGCAAGACTGTCAGCAAACCCAGGGAACAGTCCTAACTTTACTTAAATAATGGTGAGTAATGCCCTTTATCTCTAGACTGAATACAGTAAAATGGTGACATGTAACTTTGCAGGTGTTGCTGGATGCCTCAGCCAAGATATTCATGGCATGGGACCCTTCAGTCTTGTGTTAGAACCTCCTGCCCTGAGACACCTGAATGAGGTGCCAGACACCATTTCATCACTGGCTACAGAGTTCTTCAAAGAACACTTCCACATTGCCAGCACCGCTGGCCCAGGGCCTTCTGAGCCTCTCTCTCTCCTTTTTCCATTCATCAGCACCATCTTAATTTCAAGCAGACTCTGCCGAGGCAGACAGAGCCATAAATAGCCTCCTGCCTCATCATCTCTGCTCTGGGAGAGCTGTGGCTGGCACAGGCCATGGCCAGCCCTGCTGCTCTGGGGGCAGCGTGTGCCGTGCTTTGCCCAAGTGGCTTTCAGCAATGCTTTCCATGAGTGAGGAGCATCCATCCAGAGCAGGGCTATTCCAACAGGAAACCTCAGCATGACTGAACTTACACAAACTTTAAAGATTATTAATTACTGTTACTTTCCTGAAAACACTTTGAAAAATAATTGTGAACATGATTTGGGCTTAATGAGCAAATGTGTTTGTGCTTTAGACATAGGCACGGCCTAGACAGGTGAATTGATAGCCTGTAATCTGCTAATTTATTATCCCAGACTCTGCTGATGCTCTTAGTGTCCTACTCTTCTTATTTCCCATTTATTTCCACTTCTTTTGACCCAAAGGAGATCATCCAGTTTTGCAGGTTTATGTTCCCATTTTGCCAGCCTTTGAACAGGGTGGAAGCAGATGCTGCTGTTTGGGTGAGGGGGTGCTTGTGAGTGCCCCCAGAGCAGCTCTCACAGTTCCAGTGCCTGTTGGCTCCTGAGGGGTAAACACCTCCTCTCAGAACCTTTGGTGGTTCTGCAGTGAACCAACCCTGAGCCCTTCCCTGCTCTGAGCAGCCCAGAGACAGCCAGCAGGCAAAGGATCAGGACTTGCTGTACCACAGACCACCCCTCCTGCCCCTAAAACTCAAACCTACTCTGCAAAGCAAGGCTTGGAGCACCTGGCAAGCCTTGGGAAGTCACACACTGCTGCCACCGAGCTCTCATACACTTCTGTACAAGTAAGCCTGCTGTGTTTTGCCTACATGACATGCAAATTCACACATTTGCGTGGGTAGGTAATTTCCATAAAAGATTTCCAGTGATCACGCACAAAGTCTGGCACTTCAGAACAGGTTCCTGCCCTGTGTCAGCACCTGAATTTTTTTTTTGTTTGGTTTTTGGGGTTTTTTGGAGCACCCCAGTATGGCACCCACAGCCCACCCCAAGAACGACACAACCCAAACAGCTCCAGCACACCTCAGAGCCAAGCAGCGCTTCATGGAAAACAAAAAAAGCCAAATTTTAGCTCTGTGCTCCTGGATTTTTGTGATTAGAGAAGCCCATGCTAAACACTTCTAAAAGCTCTTTTGGCCCCAGGTAATTCCTGGCATAATGTCCTTCCCAGTAAATTGGTTTTGGGGGCGGGGGACTTGGTGCAGACTAATTCCCTGTGTTTTGCTGCCAGGTCTGTGACAAAGAACTGCTCCATTGTTCCAAAATAAGGTAATCTCTTGCTCTCAATCAAACACAAAATCACAAAAATACATTCCCCCCTTAATTCAGTTGAAACCCTGAGCTGTTCCCCAGGTAATTAATAATGTTTGCAAATGTGCCTCCTTTGAAGGAATATTATCATAGTTTAGGTGACAAGCTCAGACTTGGATTCCTCTTTATAATTCCTAACATCTACTCAGGCAGCATTAATTGGATTCAAAGCAATTACAAAGGAGCCGGGTTGGCCACTTTATATCAAATTCTTGGAGAAATTTTGCTTTGGGCTGCTCTGAGCTGCGGTGCTGTTTCCCAGCATCTCCCCCTCCAGTGCCTGGTGGCACCAGCACAGGGCACTGGGCAGGTCAAGCCTGGGCTCAGCAGAGCAGGGAAGCTGAATTTATTGACTGCAGAGCAGTGCCTGTAGTGTGGGGTTTATTATTACATAAGGAAGGACCATGAGATGGTTACCTGAGGCAATGTACATCCCACCTTGGAGGGGCTCTGGCACAGAGGGGCTGCAGTGGCACTGTGCCACGTTAGAGAGAAATACCTTGGCCTGGAAGGCCCCAAAGGCTCTGTGGAAACCCCAGGAACAGATGTGTCTCCAGAAGAAAAAACACCTAAAAGGGATGTCTGTGTCTGTGCAGTGCTGACCCATCTCCCTGGGCTCAAAGGAGGAAGTTTCTTGGCTGTTTTATCCTGCAAAGACCCACACATGCCAACAAGCAAAATAAACTGAACCCTGGGGCCTGATGGAGGCATGCCGAGGAAGTGTCTTGAGCAAAAACTGCTGAGAAGTGCTTAACACTGGAAAAAACATCAGTGTGATTCACTTATTTCATAATCATTTAAGATATCCAATAAATAATTCAACAGAATTTGAGGATCCTGGCTGGAACCAGGACCAAGCAGCCAATCCTGGTCTCATAAACTCTGCTATAGAATCTCTGGCTGGTTGAACATGTGTGGTTTGTTTTTTTTTTACTGCAAAATTTAAGCTTTATATTGAATTTCCCTGTGTGTAAACAAGATGCACCATTTTGCTCAGGAGTATTTTCTCTTTTCTCAGTAGAGACTACCAAACAACAGATTATTTTAATAGCAAGTCCAACACAAAGTCCATTTACTCCCAGATCTGCTGGGTAAGCCATGCTGCCAGCCCTGGCAAGGCCACCTGGGTCCTGAACTTCTTCCAGGAAAGGGCTGAGACTGATCCAGTGCATGGAATGGAGATGAGGGCTGGGAAGAAAGCACAAAGCAATCCTTGAAAGAGGCAAGGCTCCAGGGCTGCTCCTGGGGTCTCTGCCAAGAGACACCCTAAGTCAAAGCAGCCAAAATCTTAGGCACACCAACAGGAACCCCAAAGAGCACAAGGGCTGTCAGGAGGGTGAGGAAGAAATGGCTGGGATCAGAGATGCCAGTGTACCTGCCAGGGATGGAGCAGAACAACCTCGAAAGGTGCCAGTGGGCTTGGCAGAGCAGAGCCAGAGGCTCACACAAGGGACCAGGGGGGCAGGGGCCCAGAGGTCATAGCAATAAGCCAGTATTAAGCCCAAAACTATTTGGTGAGACATTTTCACCAAACCTTTTGTTGAAGCAGAGCAAGTTAAGTCCAGCTCTGAGCCATGCTGATGACTTTCAAAATTTTAATACACTGACTCTAATATCAGCACTCCAGTTATCCCTGGGAACATGCAAACAATCCACATTTTGCAGTGGTTCCCAGTCACACCGTGTGCCTGTGGAGGAGGCATCTGCAGAACCTGCTCTGATAGACTTAATGGGCTGCTCTGCCAGAGCCTATTTAGAATTCCAGGCAGCACTAATTTAGTTTTAATGGGCACAAATTCAATTCCAATGGTTAAAGTATGCAAATAACAAATAAAAGGGAACCACTGCTCCAGCAGCTGCTGGAGAGAAAATGAACGGGCACCCAGCTGCCCACCTTGCCCCGAGCTGCTCTCCTCAACCCATCATCTCCAGCAGAAACAGCCCCGCGGACACCCGGGCAGCTGGCAGAGACAGGGCTCACCCCCATACCTCCAGCTGATGTATTTATGTGCCAGTGAGTGCAGAAATGACACTAAAGGGCCCTCAATAATACCAAGCCTCATTAAATTTTAATCAGGGCAGCCTCACACTCCCTGTTCAAACACCAAGGCGTTGCAAGGGAGGCGATGCGATGTGGGGCCTCCAATGGGGTGGGGGAACTCTTGGGAAGTTCCCAAAGCACCATCATTGCAACTCTCCAGACCTGGAGGAGACAGGCTGCTGCTGTGAGGTGTGGCACTGGCATCACTCTGACCCTCCTGCTTCACGACACCACTGTCCCTCCTCTCAGAGGATCCCACACAAGAGGCAGCTCTGTCCTACAGGGGCTTACAGGAAGCAGCAGAACTGGATTTCATCTTTGAGCAATACCATAGAGGGCTTTGGCTTCAAACTTGAGTTCTGAGCTGCAACTGGGGTAGCTTTTGTCAACACTCAACACCTGGCTGAGCACCCAGGTTACCTGGTCACCTCTGTACAACTCAGGAACACCACTGTCCCCAGTGTCTTCCCAACTGGGAGCCATTGGCACTGGCATTCACTCATGGGTAAGCTGCAGACATCTGTACACATCTGTGCCTCTAACCCAAGGGCTGAAAACACCTGAGAAAACAGAGGTGGGTGAGTAAAAAATCCTTTCCTCGTTAAATATCATACTGGCACAACATGGTGGATGCAACACAGGCAGTGACTCACACTGCTCAAGATGAGTCATGGGGAGCAGGTAAAAAATAAAGACATTTGAGACAACTAACAAGCTGAGAACAGACCAGAGGATCAAACACCTGGCACACCCCAAGCTTTTCTTTAGGTCAGCACAGGTTGGGTACCAGAAAGGAACTGGAAAAGGCCAAGTCCCAGGTTTGCTACAGCACAACACACCAGAGTAGCTGAGCAAACCTGTCAGGAGTTCTGTGGTACCAACCAATGATCAAGTTTCCCCAGCCTGGGGAACTTCTTCACTCTGCTGCTACAGAAGTTGAACTTGGATTGAGTTATGTCACCCAGTTACACCTGGAAAGTGCTGAATTAAACAGCTCAGTCACTTCACACGCTCAAACCAGGGCAAAATACCATAAAACATACTGAACAATGGCCACCTAATGTAGGTTTCTTTCCTAAAAATGGCTAAGGCAGCAGAAACTAAGAAGGCAAGCACCAGTTTATGTCCTCTGTAGCCATGGCAGACCTGGTCCCTCTCTGCAGCCTCTCCTGGGATCACAGTGGCTGCAAGGACACCAGAAGGAAACCAGATGTCAGCAGCTGGGAAACAGAGAAGCCTAGCTTTATCCAGGGGAACTGAAGATGCTTCTCCCTGTTAATCACTTCAACCTGTATTTAGCAAGAAAAGGCTGCAGCAGTTCTTGACTCTCATCCCCTTCCTGCACTGATTGCTTGTTTCCCAGTCATGGCAGTGAAAGACTGGCCAGGGCATTAGGATTCTGGAAATGCCAACCCTGTTCAGCACCTGTGGGCACCCCCTGCTCCACCCAGGCACCATCACTCACCACTCATCACCTGGGTTAAGCCATTCCTCCTCTGAACTGATTTACTCCTTGACAAAGGCTCATTATGTCACCAGAGCAGCACCAGACAAACACTGGTGGATGAAGGACTCTGCAAGGACACTAGCAGAGCCTTCACAGGAATCTGCCAGGCCAGGGAAGGTGACAGCAGGGTGACTTGCCACTGGCATGAAGGGATGCAAGAATGTGCAGCACAGGGCTGAGTGTATCCTGCCCCAGCCCAGAGACTTGTCCATGTGTCTGGAGTTCTGCCATGCAAAAAGCTGCTGGATACAGTAAGACACAGCCTTGACTCTCCTGTGTGGCACTGCAGGAAAAAGGGCACACAGGGCTGGTGTGACACAGCACAGCCTGGCTGTTGGTGCCTGTTGCTGTGTGGGGTGACACTGTCCCCAGTGGTGTCCCCAGTGCTGCAGCACCAGTGCTGAGGGCCAAGCCCAGGTGAGACACAGCACTTCTGCCCAGGCAGGCAGCACCTGCAGGCTCCTGGGGCACGCTGCCAAGCACAGCACCCTCCTGCTCCAAAAATCCTCCTCACCCTGCCAATGAGCAAGGACTCCTGGAAGGATTTTTCCAGCAATTGCCTCAGCAGACGTAGAAGGCATTAATATTGCTGTCTGCTCCCTGCAGGTGCACTGAGCCTTGTGCTGCCCATATGCTGCATTGCTCCCATCGGAGGAACATCAGCATTCTCCCACCGCGGCTTACAGTCACTCTCACGTGTTTCAAGATGGGGTTTTCCCTTAAAAAAAAAGGATTCAAACTGGGAAGTGGTTTCTAGGAATCTCTCCAGTTTGGCACTGAAGGGCTGGCACGGAGGGCCCACAGCTCCAGCAAGCAGGAGCCTGCATCATGCTGCCTTCCCCAGCTGCAGATCCAGCGATGCCCCAGCTGCTCTGCTGCAGCCACCAGCCCAGGGCTGCCTCCTTCACTGCCCTTTCTCCTTGGCCTGGCTGTACCTGACTCTGTCAGCACAAGCTCATCAGGTAAGGAGCCACAGGTAGGGATCAGGCTCTGGTAGCAGCAGCAAAACCAAGAAGTTTCTCCCTTCTGCACCAACATTTCCTTGACCTCAGCTGCCATAAATATGGTGGGACTCACACACATTCACAGCATCACAACGGAAATGGAGGTGAAATCATTGAGATGAAGTACAGGAAGCCTGGGACCTCTTAGTGCAGACACAAGGCACACCCAGTGCAGGTGTTCCTTAGACTGCTGGAAGAATCCAAGCTGTGCCGTGCACCACATGCAGGCATCCCCTTCTGTCCCCTGTGACCTCAGCAGAGCCTTCCAGACACTCCAGACACTTCCAGACACTCCAGACACTCCACTGGAGGAGTCCCAGGAGCAGCTACAGCATCACACGTACAGGCAACTTGCCAGGCACCCAGCACACCTCATCTGCCTTCTGCCAACAACAGGGTGGCACCCTTGGCTTGTCCCTTTGTCCAGTTACTCGGGACAGAATGAATGTGTCCTCTTTTACAAGTAAGGATAACAATTTGCGAGGTGCAAAGAGCTTTCCACATCAGGAAATTGAATCTTATTCAAATCCAACAAAGATAATGGGAGTGGAAGAAATGCACATCATCAGGGCACAGCGGACTGAGTGAGTCTGATCAATGGCTGCACTTACTGCAGCTGAAAAAAAGGAGAGCCTGAGTCTTTTCAAACCTTGGGTTGCACAATATAATTCTAACACCATGGGTTTATCACAATCAGACGTTTTTCAAAGACTGTATCTTGAGTACTTTTTATCAGTGATTTCAGTTTAAATCTGAATTCACAATATGATTTCTATTTATAGGCTCACATTCTATTTTTGAGAAAAAGAGGAGTTTATTTCAAAAGTAATACCTAGTGTAATGAAAGATGGTATTTCCAGAAGAATTAATCTCTAAAACGATGAGCACTGTTCATCTCAAATGTAATTTTATAATTAACTGCTGCCAAGATTGCCTGCCAGTGGCAGAAGACCTCTTTAAAAAGCCTCTTCAAACCAGGGCAGTAACTCCGGACTTTTTATCGTAGCACATCTAATTTTGGAAAGCACCAACTACACTGGCAAATGCTAATACAGCAAGGAACAATAACATGTGCATTCTCCCCAGAAAGAAAGTGCCCAGGAAAGCAGAAGGTCAATGCTCAAAACGTGGCTGGGAAGGAAAAACGGAGAGGGAGGATCCCAAACCACAGCAGTGTGCAAAACCCCATCTCCTGTCTCAGGGATTCTGAGCAAAGGGCCCATCACACATCTTGCTCATCTTCATCCAACAGGGAAACACACACAGTGTTCTCCTCCTTCAGTGCTTCCCCAGCAAAAACACCTCGCTCCTTCCTTTTGGAGACTGCTGTTCCCTTGGCTCTGGGCTGGATATGACAGTGGTATTTCACACTCCTATTTCTTAATATAGGAAACTGGTGTGACCCCTCTCCCCTGGCTGCAGTCTCAGCCCCTCAGCAAGGACAGGGTCAGTGCTGCATGTGGGAGTAATTACTTGGGGCATCACATTTTCACACAGCCCACAAGGAGTAAATACAAGAAAAATCAGCCACTGCTAATTACATCTTGACGTTCTCACCTTCAAGCTTTTAAATCACAAGTGACATTTCCAAATCAATCCTATTCTTTTTTGGAGAGTTTAACAAGAAACATTCAGTCTCCAAGAGCACTTGGATTTATTTCTTTAGTAATTTGACAAGAACCCATTAAAATCTACTGGAGGTTGCCTTACCCCCCACAGAGACAGTTTAGTCCAAGGACTTTTTCACAGTTGCCTTTTGGTAAAAATGTAAATGGAAATTCGTTGTAACAGGGAAAGTACTGGTAATGAGCAACTTCAAAATGCTAATCCTTTCCATTCTGCACCTGATGCTGAGCTGTACCAGGAAGTGCTGGAGCACCTGTAGCAGCTTCACCCCACACTGCAGTGCAGAGCATCTCATCTGTTTCCTGGAGCGAGTCCTAAACTGGGAATGCCTTCCTCCTCAGCCTAAGACAGAGGAACCTCTGGTCCCAGGTTTTCTCTTGTTAAGAAGGGAAATATTCAGCTCCCCACCAGGTTAAAGGTGCATCCCATCATGTCCTGCTGCAGCTCTTCCACTGGCATTTGACTCCGTGCTGCACACTTCATTTACAATTCAGCTTTACAGAGCAGGGCTTAACTAAGGTTATTTAGCAACAATTTGGGCCTGCAGCTGAAAAAAGCAACCAATTCCAGAAAAGGGGCAAACCTTTTCTAAAAGACCTTCTGATTAGCAATATTTACCAGAGAATATAATTGGGAGAGTCAACACCCCGAGCCTACAAGGAGATCAAAGTGCAGATAGAGTCACAAACCATCAGCTGATTGTGAGCTTTCTTTAATTGCTGCCACTGGATCCCCAGCAATTAATTCCTTATCACGATGCCCCCAGTTTTATGCCTAGCCAAGGAACACAGAAAGTGAGTGTCAGCCACAGGATAATTATGGGATGAAACAGGCACCACTCTTCCTGCTCTGAGCTGTGGCACCCTTCAGCAGGAACAGCCTGTGTCGAGTCAGCTTCATTAGGTATTGTCTAGAGCCCCAATCCTCATTTGTTTGCATCAATAATACATTCAAAGGGTTTATCTAACTTGCAAATGTGAATTCATTTATTGGTCCCATAAGCAAGAAAGAGCTGTGACCAGAGAAGTGTTTCATGTTACAGGTTGGGCACTAAACTGGAATGACTTGCTGAAATTTCAACAATTACACCCTAACATAAATGTTTATATTAGTGTAATTTCCCTCTGCACATTGTAATAATGAATTTTACCATAACATTGCCTGCAATTTTAAAGACACATATTCTTTATAAGAATGGTGCAAACATAAGAGATTTGTTTCTACAGAATTAATGTAGAAATAAAGTTAAGCAACAGAGTCAATGGAGTCCAATTTGCAGAGGCTTGGAAAACCACCTGTGTTGACCCTCAATTCCTCCTTGGAGAACCAATATTTTTCTACACAGCAAATTTCAATTACAGTTGCCTTTTCTGATCTCACTTTTTACAATGACACATCCAACTTTGGTATTCCTAGTCAGTAAAAATGCGTTTTCTGCCCTGGCTGTACAGTATGAAGCAATACTGAATGCTGAGATTACAGGTGGTCCCAATCCTGGATTTTCCTTTTGCTATCTTGCTGAAGATATCCTTGCTATTACTTGTGCAAGAATGCAGCAAACCTTCACAAGAATGGAAAAAGCCTAGGGAGAAAAAACATCTGGGACTGGTAAGATTCAGATTCTGCCATTAACTGGATTAGTTTCTATAAAAACTACCTAAAAACAGTGACAAACCTGTCTGAAATGGCCACCACCCATAGGGAAAGCTGCCTGCCATTGCCACAGCTGTCACCAGCTCTGAGGAGCTTCTGAAAGCTTTTTAGTAGCAATGAGACTTAAATGAAGATGGCAGGGCAATAATCTGCCATAATGACACCCTCAGAGGTTTCTGTCTGTTCACTGAGACATTGGAAAGCTCAGGGATGTTCTGCCAGAAGGGTCAAAGTTCTCCAGGCCTTACTGGCTGCACATGGAAGAAAATCAAGATCTGCAATTTACTTTAAGGAAAACAAACAGAGGAAGTGGGAAGTAAGAGAAGATAAATTTCTTTGACAATTCATGCATCACTGTGATGGTATTCCCTGTGTCAGCAGAGCTTTCTTTGACACCTGCTTGGAGGGGCAGGGCGGGCTCAGACAGTTCAATCTCGTTGGATTGAAAATTAATGCTCTGAAAAACCAAAACCAGTGGCAGAGCCCATGCTGGTGGGAGCCCATCACCCACATGTGCTGAGCAGAATTTTGATGTGATTCTCACTAAAGGGAGGACCAGTCAATTTCTGCCTTGAGGCAATTAAAAAGTGATTTGGCTGAGGCCAAGATGCCCAGCTTTGTGCTCCCCACCTGCTGGAGCTGCTGGCTGGAGTGGACTCATCCTGGAGTGGGTCTGGGGACACCTCCACACCCCAGGTCACCTCAGCGAGATGCACCCATGGCAGCAGGACCCTGAGCCTTTGGCACATGCTGATCACACTCTTACCCACTACTTAACTCTTCCAGGCAGTGATGCATTTGGACTTGGGAATGAATTCTGATGATATTTCTGAATAATTATGAGAATCAGCTGAAGTATGGATTTAAAAAGAGACTCCCCAAATTCAAATGAATGCCCAAAAAGATGGAGCAATAGCTCCAGAGACAGAGCAAACTTTGCCTCCTCTATCTCCCCTTCTTCCACCATTTCAAACCCTTTGATTCCCCTCCAGGCTGCCAGCACATCAAACATTAAAGGACTAACGTTATTTTGAGCACACAACAACCCTAAAGTTCAAGATATTCTGCAGATGGATTTTAAAATCTTTTAATCCATTGTGAAGCCAAAATCCTGCCATAAACACTCTCTGGCATGCTCCAGTTAGCTGCTCATGCAGAGAGAAAAAAAGCCTTTCCAGCTTACTCTGCAGATGACCTTGCAGTCCCCCATCCCATGTTTCATGAACCTCAGGGGACCAGCGAGGAATCAGATAAAAGGATTTCATTTATTTTTGTTGGCATTGTTTTATGAAGCTTTCATTTTATCGACACCTTAACTTCAAACCATTTTCAAACACCCAGCAAGGCACCAGAGATCAGCAGATATTCAAGGGACATGCTGAAGGTGTCTTGCCTTTGTTCCCATCAACCCTTCTGGTGAAGGGAACTCTATCTTGCACGTGTGCTGAGCTTTAACCTAAATACTGGTGGCCCCGTGTTGCTGCTCTCCTGCTGTGCTGCCCACGCCAGTGACACCCTTTGCTGAGGAATAAACCATGCTGGATAGCTAATTAAAGATCTGCAATTAAGCCTCACATGGTCCTGAAAGCTATTTCATCACAAGGCTAAACTCTGACCTCATTTCCCCAGCAGAAGTCATAGGAAAAATTGTATCAGATGCTTTTGCCCAGCTTTCCAGACAAGTAGATGATCTCTCCTAACACGCTGCGTGCTCACACGTGTCGTCTTTTCCCTGGCTTTTCAGGCAGGGAACATGGAAGATGCGTGGCTGCTACTGCTGGAAATGGAAGGCAGCTGTTTTCCCAGAGGCTAGAGAGATGCTGAGGATGCTGAGTGCGTGGGGGGTGATTACTGGCTACCTGCTTCCCACACCACAATATGCAAACACTTCATTTAAGAGGCTCATTTATCACCAGTCTCCCAAGCTCCCGCTGAACATCCTCTGATCTGTTCTCCTCCGCATGCCAGGAGCACGGGGATCTCTCTGGAAGCCAGGCAGGAGGTAAATTCATGACCTCTTGGCTTCAGGAAGGGGAATGATTTTGTGTGGCATGCCTCCCTCCAGCACACCCTTTGCTGCCAGGATCCGGGGTCTTGCTTTGTCCCCAACAGACTGATTGACTAATCCAAATTAACAGTACACTGCCAGTCACTCAGACCAGTAAAACTCAACAAGGAAATGAAAAACATTTTTAAAAACATCAGGTTCTTTTAACACCCCATCCCCTTCAAATACAAAACCATAAAGGCCAAGTGCTTCTGGGGCACCTGCTGCTGCAGCACGTGCCCTGCTCAGCGCTGACACCAGGCTCCATGGGCACGGTGTCCTCCCCATGCTGGCAGCCCCAGCCCAGTGACTCAGCTGGGAGCTGCCTCCTCTGCCAGTGTGTCCCCTTCTAGAGAGAGGGGCACCCCATGCTGGGTCTCACAGTTCCCTTCTGCTTTTGGTTCACAGTTCAACTTGCCATGCTCCTCCTCCCCAGCAGCTCTGTCTGCATGTCTATCTGGGCAGCCACATCTGCCCTGTGTTTCTTCCACCTGGAATAGCCCTTGGACCAGCACCCTCAGAGTTTTCTGAGATCCATCAGAAAAAAACAATGCCGAGCTTTGTTCCAAAAAGCCATCCAAGCCTTCTTAGAACTATATTCAGGTGCAGAATGCTCCAGCAGAAACTCATGCACTGGGTTTATCCTTGTTCCTAATGGGTATTTAGCCATTTAATAAATACAGTTGCTACTCAATGAAGTTATTGAAGCCTGAGGCATCTGGGAGCTCTTCCTGCAAATCTGGGACAAGGAGAATGAGAGGCCTTGCAAGGGATGTCTGCTGGGAGGCCGGGTCTGCTGCAAACCAGCCAGCGAGGTCCCAGGGAAGGGCTCTCCTTACCTTGCACTTGACCCTTGCACCCTCCCTGTCACTGTGTCACACATCAGTGCCAAAATAGCATCAGGAGAGTGCTCAGATAATGGTGCATTTACAATTATAATTGCTCATGTCCAGGAGTAATCCAGTTTAAGCCCTTTACCGTCTCAAATATTTAGAGAAATCCTGCCAGCTGCCTGGAGGGGAGAAAGTTAGGAGCCCTGGGAGAGCACAACAGATTTTCATCTTTCCAGCCCTGACAGCCTTTCACACATAAATATCCTCTCAGCCCTGCTTCCCCCCTCTTCATGACAGAGCCACTGTCCTGCCTGCTGCTGGCAGTCCCAAGTCTCACTGCCTCCCAAATCCAGCCCCTACCCCACCGAGCCCCAAACCACCACAGCAGCCCTGCCCTGGCAGCATTCTCCAGAGAGAGGCTTCCATTCAGCTGGGATATGGATTTTTACATCTTTTTTTATTTTTTCTTTGAAAGCAGGCAGCACATGTACATCTCCTGGACTCCCTGATGCCAGGACTGGCAGGGTCAGCAGCACGGCTGCCTCAAACCCGCCCCCACCTCCACCAGCAGTGGAGATGTCCAATTCCAGCAGTTTTCTTTCTTTCTTTCTTTCACAAAGGCCCCTCCTGCCATGCAGGATCTTTGGGCAGAGGCCCTGCAGACCTGCAGGTTCCAAGAGCTGCAGAGCTCATCCTGCAAACTTTTCTCTTTTCCTTTTTTCCTAGCTTTTAAGGCCAAGGAATAGCAGTGCTCACACTGACCCTGTTGCCCAGCACAGTTACACAGTTGGTGTTTTCCAGTCCTCAGCAGGACACACATCTCCCCAAGCAGCACATTCCAGAGGGACAGTCCCAGAACAGCCCTCACCATTCACACAGCAAACACACGTGCAAGTTTTCATTTTGCTGACTTGGGCCCTGTGAGGTCTGTATCTTGTTGAGCTTTTATCTGCTGCAACTGCCTCAATGCAAGTGCAGTTAATGGGCTGTGACCAAATCACTGTGTGGCTCCCTCTCTGAGCTGCTTTGTCCTCTCACCAGCATCTCTCCTCTAAACCTCTGTCATTTCCCACCTTTAAAGCAAAAGGACCACGGCTGGCTGCATGCTAGCACTGCTCATCACAGAACTGAAGTGTGCCCGTGTCCCCAGATCTGGACATTCATTACCCTGCAAGCCTTCTTCTCTCAGCTTCTTCTCATTCAAAAGCTTGCTTTTCAACTCAAACATGTGCTGAGAGCTCTACCCATCTCTAATCACCATGTTCGGATTAATTTCTGTGACCAATGTTCATCAATATTTATTACTCTGCAAAATTTCACAAATCAAAGTGGTGATGAAACTTGCAGGTGATGATTTTATAATTCCTTTCAGATGATTGATAAAATATTGAAGACTACTGCAAGCAACCTCAAAGGGATGCTGCCAGAACTGCCATGACAAACAAGTTTCCCATTAGCAAGGAAGTGGCAAGATCCACCAGTGACTACTGGAAGCCACAGCCAATTGTGCTTGCACGTGGTTGATGTTTACACCATGGGATTATGTTTATGCCAAAGAAGACCATGGCTCCAAGTCAAATGCTTAATCCTCTCCCAGCCTGAGGTTCCCAGCAGGACAGGTGTGTGTGTGAGGCAGGAAAGCCACACCTGGACACTGAGAGTGACACACAGCACTGCCTCGATGAGTGACAGAGCAGTCTCTACAAGGATGCTCTTGCAGACAGTAACTCCTGAGGGGTGGCAGAGCAGACCATGGACATTCTCCACCTTTGAATCCACGCAATGGATGCTCAGTGGGACCTGAGGCTCCTTCCAAGGACTCCATGTTCCTGAAGTGTGCTCACTCCAGGGTCCATGCAAGACCTGGACAGCAAAACTGTGCAGGCCGTGAGGTTTTTTATAGCTCTGCAGCTGGACACAAGCAGAATATTGAAAAATACATTTCCAAATGCGTCACTAAAATGACATCCAGCATTTCTCCACTTTGCATCACAACTCCCAGTCATCAGAGCACCAGCAACTCCCTGGTACGGGGGATTAGATTAAAAAATTATCATACTGGCTTCCTACGCTTTCTCCACTTGCCATCTAATGCTATTCTGTAGCCCAACAGGATGGAAAACCTTTGCATCTGATGAATGCAGACAGGCTGATATTAAGAACTGTGGCAGTTTTGTCAGCAAGAAACCATCAGGCCATCAATGCAATATTAAAGAGAGAACACTTGGAGCTCTCCTGAGCTTTTGTGTGAGCACAACCATGGCAGAGTGAATTGCCCCGTCAATATTGCACTGCCAAAGAGAAACATTCATCATTACTGCTTCAGACTGGTAGGATGGAGCACTGTTGAGAACACAGATCTTGTCCAACTTGTAAATCTCAGACTCAATCACAGAATAATTGGGGAAGTGCTCTCTGGAGATCATCCCATCCAACACCCCTGCCAAGGCAGGGTCACTTGGAGCAGGTGACACAGGAAAGCATCCAGGTGGGTTTGGAATGTCTTCAGAGGGAGACTCCACACCCTCCCTAGGAAGCTGCTCCAGTCCTCTGCCAACCCTCCATGCTGAGGTGGAACTTCTCGTGCTTTAGTTCATGGCCATTACTCTTTGTCCTGTCACTGGGCACCACTGAAAGCAGTCTGGCACCATTCTTTGACATCCACCCTTGAGCCACTTATTAATGCAATACCTTCTCAGTCTTGTTTTCTCTAGACTAAACAGGTCCAGCTTCCTAAGTCTCACGTCACAAGAGAGATCCTCCAGAACCCTCATCATCTCTATGGGTGTCTGCCATCAGCCATGGTGATATGAGCTATCAGCACCAGGGAAGCTCTCCTGCATCTTCTCTCATTTCCCGTTTTATGTAAGATGTTTTCTTCACAATGGAGCTGCACATTTTTTTTTACAGAAGTGCCAGCAGGACATCCCAAACTAAATGAAAATGGCTTGGGGAAAGGATGTGCAGGCTGGCTTCAGCACATCACCTGTGTACTAGAGGGAGTGGCCATGAGTGCCCAAAACCACATCCCTCCTGCACCACCTGCTTCTCCCCCTTGCCATGGCAGTTGTTTTCTCCAGGAGAACAACATTTGAGGTGCTGGCTTTGTGTGTGATGTAAGGGAGGTTGGGAGAAGCATTCATCAGCAAAACCCAAAGCAGCCAGAAACACGGTGGGTTTGTCAGATGGGTCTGGTGAGCTGAACTCACGCCTCTCTCTCAGCAGACATTTATCTAAGTCAAGGATAACAGGTTGCCATGCAATGGGAAAAGGAGAACTGGTCTATGTTCCACTCATCCCTGGTGTGTTGTCAGGTGTGTGCTGGCACTGCTGGGGGAGAAGGAGGAGCAGGGAAGGTGCTCCATGGTAATAGGCTCCAAAGGGACCAGAAGGTACGGCACAGAGAGAGAGCTGCTCTTCATCCTGGTGCACCTTCTGCTTTCTAGCAGGATGATGAAGAGCTTGCATACCTAGAGCTGACTGAGGTGTTGCTGCAATAAGAAGATCCTATGACTGTCCTTACAGTCCTGATTACAGAAAAACATCCTACATACAAGTGGAAAAGATTTGCCACCAGCAGCTTCCTCTTCGCGGTCCCCATCCGAAAGTGCCTGAGTATTACCCTCTTCCTTGCTTAACATTCCTACAAATTCCTCCAGGCCTGCCACTGTTATTCTGCATTATTTTTACACTCCTCTCCTGCAGCACCAGTTTAATGAGAGTGCAGCTTCAATTAATGTGTTCCCCAGAGGAAAAGGGTCAACCCACGTACGTGAGGAATTTCTGATCCGGTTACGCAGGAAGGGAGGGATCTCCTCTGACAACTTCTAACAGCACAGAAAAATTAATTCCCCTTTCCCACAGAAGTTTATAATGAGAAAGCCACAATATCAAATTGTTAATAATTTCACAGGCACAAATTAGTCTTGCTGAGTGAAATCTCACTCCTGTAACTTCGCTTTTAATGAAAGGCTGCAGATGTTGGACTGTATTTGCATTACAACTTGAGAAATGTTTCATAGTTTAGACCTCATCTATGTGGTTCTGTTAGCTCCATATCTGAGCTAATCTGCATAAATTTTCCCTTGTACCTATTCCCAGTGGCCAGGACAGTTTCAGTGCCAAAACTCAAACAAGTCTGACTGACCACATTCTCACACAAACTCTTGTGTCCTGCTGCTGCTTCAGGCTTCTCAGAGCCCAGCACAGGTCTCACAGCTCCACATGAAGCCATGGTTCACATGGATCCAGTCAGCTTCCAACTGACATGACCTTTTCAGTTAAATTATTTGTTTGGTCTGTCCTTAAATGCAACCAAAGGATTCCATTATTCTAAGTAAAATGAGTTTTCCTTTTCTACTTACATACTGAACTTTTAAAAGTTAAAACCATTCTGCTGAAAACCATGAACTCAGCTTCCCTTTCATTCAGCTTGTGCAAACCTGAGGCCACAACGATATTATTGCAGATATCATTTGCATAGGAAGAAATTTTTCTTTTGATTAAAGACAAAAAAGCCTTTCTATATTTCTTGGTCTACTTGTGGTGGAGACAACTGTGGCAGCTTTATCACTGTGCAGTTATCCAAAGGTCTGTGCAGTTATCCCAAGATCTGAGCCATCACACCATGGGGGTTTGCAGGAATTCTGGTGAATGCATGAGTCAACTCCCTGCTCTGCATCCCCAGATGCACAAAAAGCAGTAAAAAGACACCCAAATTGCCCATTCTTACTGAACTCCTCAGCATGCAAAGACACCATCTTCAGATGTGAAAAGAGGTCTGCTTTAGCAGATGAGTGACAGAAGGGGTTGAGTCTCCATGCCCAGGATGCCACAGATGCCTGGAGAAGCAAGGAGGAGAGGACAGCCCAGCCCTGCTGCTGCTGCTGCTTCCTGCATGCCCGAGGTACTGATGTATGCCATGCTGCCCAGGGAATCCTCAGCTCCAGGCAGGCTCCAGGGCATCTCCACTGGCTCAGGCTTGGATTCCATCACCATTTTGGGAAGTGCCCACTCCAACTGTTTTGCTGAGACTCTCTGTAATAATCACATCTCCCTCCTGCTACTCAGATGATTAATGGCTGGATTTGATAGAAAACCTGGTGCTGTGCCCCATTTTCCCAAACCTCCCTGACAAGAAACCTTATTCTGCTATTTTGAAAGGAGACCTCACCTTGCTGCCCATGCCATTAATTGAATAACTATCAGTTCCAATTTATTCCACTTGGCTACAAATTAGATTTCAGCTGGCTACTTCCAAGCCTGCCTCAACACAAACTTATAAAGCTGAGTCCCTTGGCTGATGCCACTTGTCAACCTGCATCTGTTCTTGGGGTATTAAAAGACAACAAAGCCAGAAACCCGCCAGTCTCTGATGAACAGAACCCAAAACGTTTGGCTTTCCCTTTTTTGAGTTTATTGTTACTTTAATAGAGCCAAGTAGGCTTAGTATTTCAGAGGCTCAGCCTGCATCCTGCAGCCCTCCATTGAGAGCAAAGATATAACAGGAAGTTAAGAAGTGATCTCAGGAAAGCCAGCAGCACCAATGCTCCCTCAGAGCTGGGCAGCGCTGCGGGAGCATCCTCCAGCTCCACAACAGCATCTCCGGTGCCAGTTCCAACTGTTGTTCTGTGAGTGCAGCCTGATTTAATTCCTATTGGGGTATAAAAATTAATAACAGTAAAATGTCATGATCATCTCACACTAATTACGCATCTAATGAATAATTAGCTGCGGACACATTTGACATTTTTGGTCATTAATCTGAGTGAGTGTTTTAAGCCTTGAACAAAACTGCAAATGCAAACTTGGTGCTGAGCAGCTCAGACCTGCAGCATCAATGCTCCCTGTGCCAGACAGAGACCACTCACTGGTTCCTGTCCCCTTCTCTG
>NC_031789.1:3592965-3689590 GCF_001522545.3 Parus major
CTCCCTGCTAACAAGGGAGCTTCTCAGATTTCGTGGAGCAGCAGAGCAGATCTGTGTCTGCCACTACAATATCAGTTGGTGGAAAAACTAGGATTTAGGAAGGGAATTTCTGCATACCACCTCTCTCTTTGCACCAAACCTGGCTATTTATACATGTAGCTGTGAGAAATACATTTTCCTGAACATGCCATGAATTTTGTATGAACCATCAAGACTTAAAATTTCTGTTGTAAGGTGTCATTTTTTAATGATGAAATCATTATACAAATGGTAGAAGAAGGCATAACTTTGCATCTTATATATCCATGCACATGTATACACATATCTTCCTCTGCCTGGCTCAGGCTTTTACTGCCTCTTCTTTCCCTCCATCTCTAACATTTTGCCTGCAAGGTCTTGGGAAGGAAGGAAAACAAGAAGGAAACAAATCTCTCCATAAGGGTAGAGATGAACTCTGTTCAAAGGTGCAACACACATCCACAGCTAATGAACAAAACACGTCTCATATTTAGGATGAGGGGACATATAAAAAGGTCACAAAAGGCCAGGATTAGCACCAGATTGAACACTAAAACCAAAACAGAAAGCAACAGATGTTTCCCTCCTAATTTACTCCATTAGGATCTCCTCCAGCTAGCATGCACTGCTGCTTGCTAATGAAGCATTTCCATTTCCTTGCTGCACAGCTCGTAAATAAGCATCCCTGAGGCTGGCGACAGGAACTCAACTGCCCCTCCTGGACAGGCTTTCTCTCTTTTTATAAACCCTAGTTTTTGTCAAAGAGAAAATAAAAATCTGTTCCCAAATTCTCAAGTAATTCTGACACAACTTCATTGCCTCCTCTTGCTGAACTGCATTTCTTGAACAGGGATGCTCTAACCCCACGGTGAACCCCTGTTTCCTTGTGCTCATCAAAGCAGCTCTCCCCATTATGGACAGCTGTGGATGCACCAGGTGTATTGATTTTTAAACTGCAGGAGGAAGGCACAACAGACCTAAAATAATGAAGTACTTCACCTCCTGAATTGCCACTCTTGGTATTTTACACTAAACTGAAGAACCACTCTGAAGTTGCTCCCTGTGGCAGACCCCTCACTGCTCCATCCCTGCCTGGAAACAGCCCCCATCTCCAGCCTGTGATAAATAAATCACTTGCAGAACCAACCTCAGCACTGAAACCTGCTTTCTGTTGCTGCCCCAGCCACCATGGGCACGGCTGAGAGCTGCAATTGTCCAGTGAGCCAAAAACTGGGGAACTGCTGCCTTGGAGAGGTTGTTTCCCATCTCCAGCCTGGTCATCTTCCATGACCTGAGGCTGAAACTGTACCTCGGGGGCAGAAGTCCCCTGAGGCACAAGGCAGAGGAGCACTGTCCCAGCCTGCTGGTATTGCCTGCTGTTGAGACACTTAAGACAGACACTTGTCCTAAGCAAGACACACAGAATCACAGAATCATAGAATGTTAAGTGCTTGGAAGGCTCCAAGCACTTTAAAGACCATCCAGTCCCAACCCGCTCCTTGCCATGGGCAGGGTCAGCTGCCATGTTCCAATCCCTGTCCAGCCTGGCTTTGAACACACCCAGGGTTGGGCCACCCATTATCTCCCTGAGCAACCAGTTCCATTGTCCTACCACCCCCCAGTAAAAAACTCCCTCCATTAACCTAAATTTCTCCTCTTTCAATCTGTGCCCATACGCACATCCCTACCCATTGCGCTACAGCTTAATTATAACGCTTTCGCAAAGAATTTCAATTTATCCTACCATGGGAACAAGCTCTGTAATGAAAAGGCTTTATTAAAATAGAATGTAAAACATGATATTAATTAACGAGGCTGTGCAGGTGTACTCATGAACGTGGCTGAGCTCTGTTCACATTGAAGGGAGGTGGAGTAAGGGTCAGCTGTGGCACAACACCCCCATGGCAATAATGCCACACGCCCTGTCGTGACACCTTTACACAGCCAACACAATGCTGCTGCTCAGGTTTGAATTCAGATGGGAAATACCATGGAGCACTTGGGAAGAAGATGATAAAAATGTGCTCCTGGCAGGAATTCAATGAGACTTTTAAAGCAGAACCAAGCCGTGCCGTGCTCTCCACCACAGCACCTGAGAGATCTGACCAGGCAAAATTTGGAGGTGAGAATTAACACGGACCAACAGCACTTAAGGTCAGAACGTCTTATCACACTGAAAAACACGAGCTTAAAGACAGGCCTGTCTGACACTGACATAAAACTCCTGCAGATGGAAAGCCAACCAGAGCCAAAATGTCACGGAAGACACATCTAGCTGCAGCGAGGTTCTCAACGACTTGCAGACTGTGTGGGTTTTATTTTTTTGTTGTTGTTTTTGACATTCAGCTTGAATCTGTGTCCTTCATTATCTGGTGTTTGCAAACCCAAAGCACCCTGTGCTGGTGGCTGCTGGAGCTGCAGTAGAAAGACACCCTCAGTTGTGTGATGGCTGCACGCGGTGCCGGGCCACAAACTGCCCCAGTTTGTCTCCTCTGACAGGAGCTCAGGGCACTGTGGGATGATATTCTTCACTCCTTTCAGCCAGCTTATTTGTGGAAATGCAGCAAATTATACTGCAGCAGGTGCAAGCATTATGCAGGGCTATTAAAAGGAGGCTGTTGGTATCTTACTCATACCTCAACGTAAGAAAACCCACCGATGACAGACGTTCACAGCCGCGTTAGCCTTGGAGGTATTACCGGAGCTACAGCCCGGGTGCAAGTCTGTTCTCAGGGTGTCTTTTGGTAGAACAGAGATATTTATGGCCAATTTTTATTGTGTGGGCCAGATATACTTGGGTGAGTAAGCTAATCACTCCAGGTACGCAAAAACCTGGATAACAAATCAGCAGATCTGTTAGTCAGCCCTGAGAAAAGCTGTGTTTTATCTCACAGCTCTATTTCAAGGAAACCTGACCCTGCCCTGACAGATCAGAACTCCCTGGGACCCAGCATCCCTCTGGCAACTCTCCCCCAGCCCTGCCAAAGGAAGCACTTCCTGACTTCCAAGCAATTAACTTTGAAATAAAAGCCTAGCACAATCTTACACCGAGTTTTAATACAATTAAACAGAGCTCTATGCATGTAGGAAATGTGGTTGTTCTGCTTGCAGGAACTACATGCAAGCTCCCTCTCTGCATGGCAGAGCTGCAGCTGTTATACATACACACAGCCAATTTTTATGGCTCAGCTCTAAACCTCTGAAAAATAAGGTTTATAATAGAAACCCTGACACCATCTAAAATATGGCAGCACTACTGGGTGCTGCTGGAATATGGCCCTAATTTATAAACCAGGGAGAAATCCTGCTCCATTTTGAAACTTAGAGACAGTAATCTAGAAAAAGGGTAAACCACAGGGAAAAATGGTAGCGTTGTCCATGAGCTATAGTGTCTAGTTCATCTAACAATTCAAAAATAAAATAGGATGTCACAATATTTAGGCCATGCACTGAATCTTGGACTGTCACCAAATAAAAACATGGTGTATCCTAGGACGGGGGTATATTTCATAGAGCCATATGCCATTTTCTATGCTTCTGGGTAGTATTTTTCCAGTGAAAATCTGATACAAGAACACTAGAAATAAAGAAAAAAAATTTACGAGAGAAGTAGAACCCAAACCCTCCAGTTTTGCTTGATACAATAAATGTTTTTGCAAGAGGGTTTCAGTATACTTCCTTCTAAATTGAAAGAAATGGTGAAGCAGCAGATTGCTCACTCACAGGAGACACGAGTTTATCACTAAACCTTAGGAAAAAGCTCTTGGTTGCCTTGAGGCTCCAGCTTTGCATTAAAATGCATTGAGGAGGCGGTGATTCAGGGGGCAGTGGACCAGAAACCTGTTTGAGATATTTCTGGTGCCCCTGAAACACTGAGCAAAGGATTCAGCTTTGGGATTTCTGTTTGAAGAGTGACTCTGTGTCCTCTCAGGCACCACAACCCTGGGACACCGCTCCCAGCACCAGGTGGGAGGGGGCAGTGGGACAAACCTGTCTCAGGAAGTGCTGCTCGCCTGCAATTTTGGGAAAGGAACAGGAACCTTTTGGAAGAAGGGCTGGAAATTAGGAGGCCAGTGAGGATTTCACTCATCACTATCACTTGCTCCAAAGCCTGGAAAGAATTCTGTCTCTTCTCCCCTACACACCAATGCTAACCCATCCCAGATACTGGGATCACATCCTGATAAAGCCCAAAGGGACATTATTCCCCTGCAAGGAGCAATGCTTTGGGGACTCTACCTTGCAATTTTCATTGTAGTCATCCTGGATTCCTTTCTTACTTCCCCTAAACCATCTCCTTTTGCAAGGTGAGCATCAAAGGACAATAAATCCAGATTTATCACAATTTTCCTGCTAAAACTACTTCCCAGCAGACTTGTTAGAAAGCAAGCACACCACATTCTTGTCGGCCACATCACTGTCCACCAGCCTGGCAACATTTTACCTACCTCAGGCTCAGCCCCCTGCTCGACTGAGCCCTGGGCCCTTGTGTTCCCCATGAACAAAAAGCAGGATTTGCTTATGAAAAAAGCCAGCAGCAGCAGCCCTAAGTAGCACTCCACACATCTGTGCTTCCCCCCAAACCCTCCCCACAGGCGCTGCAGGAATGCCCAGGATGAGAGCAGGAGAGGGCTGAACTCTTCATGAGCTGTTAGCAGGCTAACGAGGGCATCTGCAGGAGGAATAGGCACTAAAACTGAAACTAGATACAAAATAAATATCCCAGAGCTGGATTTCTTAAAAAAGATTCTGCTGAGCTATAGTTCCACATCAAATTTTTATTGAATACATTTTCTTCTGAGAATTTGTGCACTAAAACCAGTCAGAATCATATGAGAGGAGTGTAAATTTCACGTACAGTTTTCACTGCTAACATCCTTCAGGAGAAAAAGCAAAAGCACTTTTTAATCAAGCCCACTCCACATCCTCTCCCTCCTCCCATGGAACCCAAGTGGGAGGTGGCAATTGCAGCCTCAGTCCCTGCAAGGGGCAGTGGGGAGCTCAGGGGAGGGATGCTCTGTCTGAAGGTTATGGGGATGGGGACACATTATCTCCCCTTTGCCATGCCTGAAGGCAGTGCCTGGCTCTGCTTCACAAGGAGTAAAGCTGTGAAGAAGGCAACATTTTAAAGCAATTGATATTCTTAGCTGACAATGTGAATTCACACAATTTCAGCAAACTGTTGTTAAAACCCAAACGTGTCACTGCCTCTTCTCCCAAATTCAGAGCTGCCCCTCCTTGGTCCCATTATTTTCTGAAGCTGCAATGGATTTCCTATTTGATTCTACAAAACCCAAAAATGAAGGGCTAGTTCCCTGGAAGGACGATGTTTCTCACCGTACAAGTGATTTCGGGTCACTTTGAGCTTGAAAAGGCTCTAGGATCTGAAATGCTATTACAAACAGAAAAGCTATTTTAGTCAACTTCTTTTAGCAGCATCCCAACACCCAACACTTTTAACTTCTTCTTCCCCCAACAACTACAAGGTGAACTCAGAAAAAAACTTCTTCTCTCAGAGGTTTCCAGATTTGTCACTATAATGTAAACTTTAAACAAGTCTAAAATCCAGCACCTTTCAGCACTTGAGCAGGTCTTAGTGGCTGCATTGCCCAGATGCTCACATGGCAGTTATTCCTTGGATATTGAGCTACCTGGACCCCTGAGAAGAAAATTACACCAAAGAAAAGGTCAATAAATGGCAGAGAGTAGATGACATCCCATAATAGTTATAATTACTGTTTATCAGACTGCTGCACTGCCCAGGTAGCAGGTTACAAGATGTATTTGCTTTATTTTTTCATTAGAAGAGGACAGAGCTACAGGACTGGGAGTTGATCCCATGACACGTGTGTCTGCTGTGTCACAGGACACACCATGCAGTCACATCTCCTCCGTGGAACCACTGACCTTGAGAGATTTTGCATTCATTTTTCTTTCTGCATATTTTGGTGATGGATTTATCGTTCAATAAACCCAAAAGAACAAAGCATTTGATGCTGGAGCTGTTTGTGCCAGTGCCAGGAACTGCAGGAGGAGCTGGGGCTGGATCTGCACCTTGCTCAGACTGTTCATGACAGAATTGATGTGGCTCCATTCCCCACTGCAAGCCAAGGAGGAGATGAATCTTCTGTGAGGATTCCTTTTCCTATCAAGTTTTATACTAGATGTAAAGCAAATTCCCAGCAGGACAGCTCCAGGAAATGCAAAAGCATGAGATGAGCTAAATTTGACTGGTATGCTTCAGAAAGTCATTACTATCTGTAGGGGGACACTACAAAACCAGAGACAGCTCATCTGTGCTGGTCAGTGGGGGTTTAAAGACTCTGAGATGCTTGGCTGAACCAACTTGACAAGGTCCTTGCACCCCAGAACACTCAGACACCAGTGCTGTGTCTTGAAAACAGCAAAATCCCTACAGAAAGTGACTCAAGTCTAAGTTATAGAAAGGAATAAACACCAGTGTTCTCCATTCAGAAATAAAAACTGCGATTACGGAGCTGTTGATGCCAGTTTTGAAGAGTGCCACAAAGATAATTGAAGAATGGTGAAAATCCTGCCTCCCTTCTCCAGCAGCAAGTGCCTGTGATGGCTCAGCTGGATGGTGAGTGCCAGGAGAGCTCAGCAGAAGGACAATGGTGTGTGTGCTGTCACTCTGGCCAGGGCAGCACCAGCTACTGCGGGGACAACAGGAGCAGCCATTCCCGTCTGCCATCTGACAAAGGGAACAATATGAAGACACATTGAATCCAACAGATTTATTTTGTCCTGGTTGCATTATTGGGAAATCTACTTTCCTGGGAACAAGAAATTTAACAGAGACTTAAACTTATAAAAACCTCAACCTCCATTTCACTCTGTCATGCCTTCTTTGCTGCCCATGGCCAAAAAGCAGTGTGAGCCAGCAGACAGTCGTACGATACACGCCCCACGGCAGCACGAGGAACAGAGGAAAAGCTGATGTTTAATGGAAAAAAATGTACAGTGATAAAAATTGTGCACTTTTTCCTTGACACAGAAAATGATCCCCTTAGGAACACCACCTGTTCAGAAGCAAAAGCCATTTAGGTTGGTCCTTGTCTGGCTTTTGCCCCTTCATTAATATGCTAAGATGACCATTGCATGATCTCACAGAGGACTAAGGCTGTGGTCCCTATGCACCACTTCCAGAGCCTCAGAGGTGAGCACAGCATTTTATAGTGCAGACCATGAACTTGGGGCTCTTTTTAACAACCTTTCCTGCCCTTCACTAAGGGTAGTGCACCACATATATATTCATGGATCTAACAGACTTTCCCATCCACTGGTCTGACCCAAAGCATCACCATGGGTGTGGAGAGGGATGCAGTGATGCATCCCAGGTAGGATCAGGTGGCAGGATGCAGGTGACAGGGGTGGAGAGTCTTCACACCACTGAGGCAGAGTGAGACACAAGAGGCATCACAGCTTCATTAACCCAGCTCAGACATCAGTGACAGCTGAGGCAGGCAGTTGATAGAAAGGGAATAGAGACTCCTTCAGAAATGAAAGATTATTGTGAGAATAAAAGCAACCGGGGTAATAAGCAAGACACTTACAAAAGCACAGGATAGGAGGAAGAGCATTGAAACCTGCAGGCACCTGGGAAGTGATTTATCCAAAACACTTACAAAAGTGTTCCTTAACAGATAAAATACAAGGGTAACTCACTGCAGGCCAAAACACTGGGTATTAAAGGAAAAAATACCCTGCATTAGAAAGAGAGACTTCAGCCTTGGCAGCATCTGCTCCAAGTCCTCTGCTGCCCACGCCAGAACGAACTCCAGATCTCTAAACTCAAATTGTAATTTGCTTCACTACAGAATTCCCAACTCAAGCCCCAATTATAACTCCAGCGAGGGTGAAACTCCAGCCAACGGCATAATACATTCACCGACACCTGCAGACCTAATAATTGACCAGGGAGGATGTGGATGAGCTCAGCAGAATCGCTGCATTGCTCCTGCAAGGCTCGGTGTCCTACACCAGGAAACAACTTCACCACTGCAAAGTGCATAATTTAATAAACCATTAACTCAAACCTGAGGTGAAGTAAATTCAGCATATTATATATTTCAAAATAGCATTAGAATTCAATTTAAGTGTCACCAAAAGCCTAATCCTCAGTATACAGAGCATATTAATAAGTGTGTTGGAGCCTGTGGTTTGATTTCATTTCCAGCTGAGCTGTGCTGCCGCATGGCTGCGATCCCTGCCGCGAGGATGTCTCGGTGACAGCATCACTGGCCTGAACCGGAGCAGAATCACAGGGATGACATTCCCGCTCCGAGGGGTCTTCCCGGGAGAACACAGGGGTGGGCACTGGAGCAAAAGTAATCCTGCTTCCAGTTGTGTCACTTCTTGGTGTCCCTGCTGAGGTGCTGATGTTCCCCACTGACAGCAGGCTTCTCGCAGGGTCCCCAGGCACCCCCAGCCCACCCCGGGTCTCTCTGCAGCCCCAGGGACAACACCCATTTTAGGTAAGGCAGGAGCTCCTGTTCACGCTGTGAGAGGCACCAGAAGCCGCTCTGTGGCTGCTCCCCAGCCATGTCATGGTGCATGGCAGGGCTGCAGCCCCCAGGAGGGACAGAGCAAATGCTTTCCCTCCCCTGGGTCAAGCATCCAGGGCAAATGGGGCATCATTTCCACCAAGAGCTGAAAGCACAAAACCTGCTCTCCCTTTCTGTGGGATTTGGACACGTTTTGGCCTTTTCTCTGTCGCTCCTGCCAGAACTTCTCTCAATCAGCAACCCAGGCACATCCCCCAGCAGTTTGGGAAATGCATCTCTTCTATAAATGACAACAGATTATTTAAGCAACAACTAAAGCACTCTGACTGCTTTTTAGTTTGCTCGCATTAACGTCAGTCTCCTCATATATCTAGGGAACGAATCCGGGATTTTCTTTAAAATGGTGGAGAGCGGTACAAAAATAGAAGCCTGCTTGTCTAAAATAAAGTTATGTGTTTGAAAGGGTTGGAAATTGTTTTTTAATCACAGGCGTCTTTCTTCTGGAATATAATCCGCTGTCTATACATTCTGCTCTTCCACCCAATTTCTCAGGAAAATGCAGCAAGTGTGTTAATAAATAATTTATAAAAACATTACAAAAGATAAAGCACTCCGGCTAAAACGTTTCCAGCCCTTGACATAAAGTTCATTTGTAATCCTCTTTGCCTCCCCTTCACTGGAACATCAGCAGAGGGTTCGTGCTGCTGCTCTCCCAGCCCCACTTCACCCACCAGCAGAGTCTCTGGTTCACAGGGATCCAGGCAGATACAGGCACAGTCCAGCCCAAGCTACAGCTCAGTGTTATCTACTGTAGATTTCTGTCACAGAAAATGTTTTTCATGGAAGCAACATCCCGATTTATTTTTGACATCTCGCGTGTGAGGATGGCTGCAAATGCTGTCCCAACAAACATGGCCCCAGGGTTTGTCCTTCCTCCAGCAGCACACAAGCTGTGCTCTCTGTGACACTCCACAGAGTGGATGGGAGCATGATGCACAGGACCCTTTGCTTCTCTTACATAGTTTCTCTGAAATTCACTTTCAGGAGTCAGTACGTTAGGCATATGACCCAAAAAACAAACAACAACAACAAAAGAAACCTGAACAATTATTACAAAAGAGTTCACAGAACCCTTGGAATTTCAGTTGGACTGAGCAACAGTTTTTGCACAGCTCCACCAATTCCAGGAGTATTTCAGATCATTAATGAACCCTGAAAAACATGATGGGAAGTGTTGAGACACGGCTGTTCCAGTGACTGCATGTCAGCAGAGACACAGCAACAAGCACGATGCCTTCAGAAGAGCTGGTGAGAAGATGAAAGGAGGGAAAGAAGAGAGCATCCTTCAGAGAGATCAAGTCAAAGGCATGTTAAGGAAGCATGAAAAGGGTATCCACAACTTCCTCATCCTCTGAAAATACTTGTGCATCATGAAGCCAAGTGATAACACAAGAGGACTGACTGCCAGAGTCTGGTACCAAAAGCACCTCTGCTGCAGCAGCTCAGAGCTAAATGAACACAGAAGAAAATTCTGCTCTCCTGGAGCTGCTGTTTGGTCTCTCCACACACAGTCCCCTCTCCAGCACAGCTCCACATGCACACAGGGCACTGGGAACAGGAGGAGAGGCAGGTAAAGCACAGCTGCTGCACAAGTGTGCTCTGGGAACACCCACCTGTATCCCGAGCACGCTTGGGGTGTGCAGCCACACTGGTGATGGTTCAGTACCACACACCATGCTCTGCTGGACTTCTACACCACTTAATTTCATCATACAGGCTAAAACACTTCGGGAAAATGTGCCAGCATAGCAGCAACAGTTTATAATCCCGTTAGCAAAAATGCACAGGCTCGTTGTGCCAAGGCCTCGCTCACACCCCACCCCCAACACACAGGACCCAGCTAAGTGCCCATGTGCAGCACAGCATCCTCTGTGCTTTATTGCCCAGCCACTTTTATTTCACCCAAATGAAAAATAAAAACCCATTACTAAGCAAAAGTCTTGAGAAATTTTATGAGATTGTAATGCTTCCAATTTATGTTGAAAAAGCCCCAAATCCTCAAGCTGTCTGTTGCTGCTCCAGCCAGGGATGCAGGAGATGCTGCTGACGCAGCGCAGCACAAGTGATCAGAGAGGGAAATGCTACTCTGATGGGGTGCTGTCAAAAAGAAACAGGAAGGGCTTCCTCTTGTTTAGGGCATAATGGAAAACCAAGGCAAAAAAATATGGAACAAACACTAAATTTATGCAGGACAGTGACAGATGTCATGTAAAACATTTTAAATGATTTTTAGGTCTCGATACTTTCTGCCCACAGCTTTCAGACAAGATGTATTTTAGGAAGGGAATACACTCGGGGCATCAAGTGTCAGTGCAGACATTCATAGTAACAAACTGCTGAATATTCAAGTGTATCAGAAGGAAGAATGCAGGAGAAAACAGAATAAACAGAGAATATTGCAA
This sequence comes from Parus major, assembly GCF_001522545.3. Classification (NCBI taxonomy): domain Eukaryota; kingdom Metazoa; phylum Chordata; class Aves; order Passeriformes; family Paridae; genus Parus; species Parus major. The sequence continues at coordinate 3,603,971 of NC_031789.1, forward strand.
AAACCTTAGACATTCAATCAATGCTTACACATACTCTGCAAGGCACAGCTGGTGCACACAGAACTGCAGGAACAGTAATTAAAGACCACTACCCAAATACTGCCCATCACCAAAGCCCCCTTCAGCATCTCCCACTTGGCTCCTTCTGTGACAGACATCCTGCCTGGATACTTCACCTGGCATGACTGCTGATGTCCCTGACCTTCCTCTGCCATTTCCTACCCTACAGAAAAGTATTCCACGTCTGCCACGGCTGCTGGGAGCATCCTGTGAGTGTGTGAGCAATAAAGATGAAATGCAGTTTTCCTCCAGGCTCCCAGAGAACTGCATTATCACATTTCAGCAATTACTGCAAGCACTGGATTTACAGTGGGGCTCTGTGGAGCTCTGGTGTGTCCCCATGCCTGCCTAGCTCAGCCTGCATCCCACTCTGCTTCCTTGGCTCACCTGCCAGAACAGTGCCACTGACACTCTTCTGCACCAGTTCTGAATTATTCAGTGAGCACTTTATGCATGTGCAATGTGAAACAGCTCTCTGCCGACATACCTCTCTCCAAGGCTTGTTAGTCTTAATTTGTTTGACTGGCCAAGAGGTCTAAATTTACAAGTTTTTAGCATAATCCTATAGCACAATTTATATACTTCTTAATTACAAAAAAGGGCAACACTTTTAAAATATGTATTCCCTCCCATCCCTATAGTGCCTGAACAGCAGCACTAAAGGAGACATCAGCTCCTGCTACAGGTGGAACACGATGAGCATCCAAGGAGCTCAGCATCTCCAGCTGTGCAGCACAGGAGTGGGAGTGAGCAAGGGGCCCATGGCAGTCCATGGGTGAAGGCAAAGCCTGCCTCTGTAACCCTGGCAAGCAGCAGCTTGCCCGGAAGCCTGGCAGTCAAATTAATTTTCAGTTCCTGGGGTGCCAATTTCCAGCACACAGAAGGGAATGCTGCATTTCCCTGCTCAGCTGTGCCAATGTTTGAAAATTGTCTGTGTCTGAGAATCCACATTTTCTCTCCATTAGTCAGTACAAGTGCAAACAGGGGGTTTTCTTCTTCTTTTTCCAATGACACAAAATCTGGTACTATGCTGAATGTCTAACATGGGCAACCTGAGTCCTGCCAGGGACAGACCAACACACTCAGAGTTACAGCTGTGCCAAAGCCTCTGCAGGAGCCTGGGACCTGCCATCACCCACATCTCAAAAAAGGTTTCAGCAGCTCTGCTCCATGCTCAGTGAACTGTGAGCAGCCAGGGCTCTGCATCTTCTCAGAAGGGAACAGATAATGCAGAACAATAAAAACTGAAGTTCTATTGAGGTGTCTTCCCTAGCAACCTGTGAAGAGGCCACCCATGTCCTCACCCTCATCTTCTTCTCTGCCTGTGTCACTCAAAGCATGATCTCATATTTCTAGAGATCAGATAATCAAAAGTAAAATATGAGAACCAAATGTAGGAAACTGCCACCTTGGGCATGCTTTCTTCATTCAGGCCCAAGAGTGAGTGTCCAAGAGAGCATCCATGAAAGAGGCTGCCAGAGCCCAGGTCAGGACCATGTCTGGCAGGAACATGTCAATGCTGACTTGGCAATTACAACACCTATTACGAATATTAAAGGTCTTTGGAGTAGGGCAGCACTTAAAATCCATTATCAAGAAAGCTTGAAATGTCTCAAAATTGTGAAACCCCTTGAGAAGAGAGAGGAGGTGAAGGCCCCATACAGCAGACCCCAGCCACAGCTGTCAGCACCACGGGCTCTGCTGCCAGCCTGAGAACTTCTAGTTGAGACCCAGAAAACTGCATCATGGAGCTCCAGATGACTGGTTCTCATTTCTCATCCCTCTGACCAGTCTGCAGGGAGCAGGCACATCATGCCAATCAAAAATGACAACACGAAGTTATTTAAGTAAGAAATCACACATCACCATATAACTAATGTCTATGGCGCCATGTAAATACATGAGAAGAGCTGCAAGCCCCCGTGGCTTGTTTGAGTCCTGGCCTTGATGCTGAAAATGTGAGGCAGGAAAGATTAAGAACAATTGTGTGTGGATTTTTAATTGATACCTAACTTGACAATAGGATTTGGAGGAAGATCATTCCATAAAACATAGCCAGCATTGCAGACTAATTGTATTTACTCCCCATTGACCAGACACTACACAGAGAGCACAGAGAGAGTCCCAGGAAGGTGCTGAATATCTCCCCAAAAAAATGGAAAGTCATCCATATGCCTCTGTGAACTATAAAGCCAAACATATTGCTGGAGGTTAATGTTACACATTGCCCTGGCTGTACCTATATTTGAATATCAAACTCATTTACCAGTGCTGTTGAAGTGAAAACTTCTGAAGGAGATGCACAAAACACCTTCTGTCTCTCTGACTCTGCTCCTGAATTCACCATGGAGCTGAACACAAATGCTGTGCAGACGATAGAAAAGCGTCATCTATTCTTGGCCAGCTCCTTTCTGCCGGCTGCATAACCTTGAGCGCATGACTGAAGGATGCCCGTTTATGCCTGGGAGATGCTGCCATGAATCACAGACCCCTCTTCCTCCCACAGCGAAGGCACAGCGTGTCCTTGTTGAGGAATACCAGTCTACCACAGCCACAGTGAGACATCCTGCAGCACATTTTATAAATAGGCTTCTAAGAAATGTACTTCCCATCCTCTTGACAAAAAGTGATTACCAGAGCAAAGAGAATGACTAAACATTGATGCACACCCTGTGAACGTGAAGGAGCCAGACCCCAGGGAAGAGCTCAGAGATCCTACAGTGCTGCAGTGCAACCCATCAGGGAGATGCTGGCTAAGTGCCACAGCAGCCAGGGCCAGCAGCACTTCTAGGGAGCACATCACAACAAGAAAAAGTAATACAGAGCTCAAAAAGGAAGGGAGGTGACCTATGGAGCCAGGAGCTCTCGAGGAGGATAAGCACAGCCTGGGTAGCCCATAAGAGAAGAGGATCGATGCAGTCATGCTGTGTTTTCAGAGGAGCCACAGTTCTCCTCTGCGAGGTGCAGTGCTGCTCCCACCACTGCAGCCAAGCATCTCCTCCTTCCTTGCACATATGCCACAGATGTGGAACTGAGAACACATAAGTATCACAGAGGAGGGTGACATCTGGTGCGTGTTTTCTTTGATTATATCCATGCTGTGGGCACCATCCTCTGTGGGTTGTGTCCTGCCCCACTGACAGCAGCAGTATCTTCTTTTTTAGTATGGAAGTGCAATTGCAAAACCAGGGAGAAACAGAAATTATTTTCCATTTGCTTCTAGAAACAGATGTCACTTTCCTCAGACTTGTTTGTTTTCAGGATCATGGGAGTTTCATCTTTAAAACAATATTTTTATAGTATGTGTCAAATGCCATTTCATAATGAAAGAAAACAAATTGCTTCCACTTTGTACACCATGGTAACCAGTCAAGAATGTGAACAGCTCCTCAAAGGTGGGGTCAGCAAACACCCCCAGGGCAAACTCCCACATGAGATCCTTCGAACACCCCCACAGCCCCAGGGGAGCTGCCCAAACCCTGTGTAAATAAGAGGAAAATTTGGCTTGACTCCTCCTGGGACTTTGCTGTTCCCACAACAGCCAGAAGAAAAATCATTGAGTGACTTCAAAATACTCCCTGGAGACTAAACATCTCACTGGAGGAAAGCAGATCCACTGCAGGGCCAGCTCCAAGGTTCACCCCAAATTCAAACAGCCCCAGGGTTCTCCTCAAAGTCAAGCACAGCCCAGGGCTGATATCTCTCCCACACCATGGCATGTCTGTGCAGCATTCGCTTCACTGGCTCCTGCCTTGCTCCAGGATGGAACAACACAACCAGAAACCTCCAGAAAGTCTCACTTGAGCCAACTCCATGTTTAGAGAACATATGAGCTGGCATCAGCTCCGTATTGCTAGAGAAAATATACAATCCCTCCAAACAGACATACAGCTAAGAAGCCCCATTTCCCTTTCACACAAACAAAATCCCCCAGACAGTAAAACACAGGATGCTGACTCCCCCCACCCCCCGGCAGCAGCTGAACGTGGCTGCAGCAGCTCCACCAGGTGACCCCAGAGAGAAAACTCGTTGTCATCCTACCTGCAGAAGCCAGTAGCACCTTCTGTGAAACGTGGGGATGATGGAGGAATGGACATAGCAGCCATACAGGCACTGGGGACACAAAAAGAGAAAGCAGGTTAGTGCAGGAGCCATCCCAAGAGGCCGGGCTGGGGAAGGGGTGGCAGCGTGTGACACGAATGGAGGACGTTGTTCTGCGCTGGTGTGGGGCTGGTGACACACAACACAGCATTGTGGCAGCCCAGTGCAAGCACTGCAGGCTTTGCTCCAGGTCACAGAACCCCCTCCCTAACAGCCCCTGCCCTGCCACCTCCAGCCAAGGTGGCACCCTGGAGTGGCCAGAGCCAACAGGGGCTCCTGTGGTGCTCAGCACCACGACACAGACAGGGCTGGTCTGGGGGCTGCCATTCAATCTCTGCTCCTTCGTAATTTTATTTTTTGGCAAATACAACACGTTCATTTCTTTTTCCATGGCTTATCTCCTGGGTATTTCAACTGAAAATGTTGTGTTTGTAAACTGAAAAAATTGCTGTCAGATATTTTAGACAGCAAAATGCCAAAATATAGTTTGTTTCTTTTCTTTTCTGGTTTTTTTTTTTTTTTTTAATGAATTCTGCTTCTCTGATTAACTGAAATCAGCAAAGCTGAGGAATTCTTTCTGCAAGGAAAAAACCCCAGATTTCCAGAACATTAAAACTTTTTTGGTTGGAAACCAAGCCTGGTGCCAACCCAAACACATAAAACTGGTTTTAATCAGAAAGATCCTGAGTGCAGAGGGGTGCTCGTGCTGCTGGACATGCGTGCTCAGGGAGCACATGGGAGGCTGCAGCAGTCCCCCCTCCCCAGGATCACTGCTCACAAGGTCAGCCTGAATTAAACAGGATTTAAGGACTGGCTGCTATCACTGAGTTATTTTTAAAACACAAATGACAAAGATTAATAATGTTTTTAAAATGTGTCAAGGGTACATTCTACACACTGAAATGCAGGGAGGAAAAACAGAGGAGGAAAAAAGCCTTGCAGAAAATAATCCAAAGAAAAGCTTAACATTTAAATCCCTCCTGAGGGTTGGGGAACAGCTGCCCTGACAGTGACTCCTGGCACTGGGGGCTGCATGGAAAGGTCTGCAGTGTTCAGTTCTGCTGACTCAGAGCTGGTCCCCCCACCCCAGAAAGCAGCTTGAGAGGTGCAGCATCTCCCAGTCCAACCTGTTTCCCAGTGAGGATGGGAAAGCTGCTCTGGAGCTGCTGGAGCAGCCTTCACAGCACATCCACATCCACAGCACTTTGTGAGATAGGTATCAATCTATTCCAGCACCCCCTGACTTGTTCCCACCCCAATTTGCTGTGGAGTCGATCGAAACTTTGGCTGATTAAAACAAACCCCAACGCTGGGCTCTGTGCAGCTCGTGGTGCGCAGCAGGCGGGAGCGCTGCCCTCCCTCTCCAGAGCTGTCTCGCAGATAATTCTAGAGCTGTCAATAATGAATCACACAAAAGCCTCCCACCTCCACAAAACTGGTTCTCAACATTTCAGCAAACCATTAAAGAAATCCTAACAGCTCAGAGAATTCAAAAAGCACACAGAATACAGAAGGGATTTCTTACATTTTTCTTTTTTTTTTTTCCCCATGGCAGCAGGACATGGGAATCTGACTCTGGATGGATGTTTTGAGAGTGGATGTCCAACCTGGACAGCTGGGATGAAGGAGACCCACACACTGAGCAATCTCCTGGCCTCAGAGAGATGGGAGGGACTGTCCCCACAGGCACTGAGAGCTACCAGAGCAGCAGAGAAACACTGCAGGGGTGAAACAGCCCCTGGAAGCCCAGCACGTGGAGTGCAGGCAAAATGAATGATGACAGCAATAAAAACTACATTAATTTTTGGACAAAAAGGCATAAGAAAAAGTTGAGGATATAAATAGAAACCTAGGAAATCGGTGTGTCATTGTTTTGGAGCATTTTTAAGATTAATGGGTTAAGCACTGTGGATGACACAAAACCTGCAGCCTCATGGCTCAGCACATTGGGGTTGTGGGGAGGTGGGTGTAGGATATTCCTGCACATTGGGGTTGTGGGGAGGTGGGTGTAGGATATTCCTGCACATTGGGGTTGTGGGGAGGTGGGTGTAGGATATTCCTNGTGTAGGATATTCCTGCACATTGGGGTTGTGGGGAGGTGGGTGTAGGATATTCCTGCACATTGGGGTTGTGGGGAGGTGGGTGTAGGATATTCCTACACTTGGATCTGCTGACCCCTGCCTTTGGCTCTGGGATGGCCCAGGGCTGCCAGCTCAACAGCTCCCTGCAGTTAATGAGGAGAGTGGAAATACCACCCTGCCTGGCCAGAGCAGACAGGTAACCAGGGCAGGAATAATACCTTTAGCTAAAGCAGTCTTTAAAATGAATTCTTGCTCAAAACAGGCAAAGGGGGTTTCATTAGCTGTGCTTTCTTTTATTTTTTTTAATTGTTTTTTAGTGGGAAGGTAAAAGCTGCAGAGGCCTATGTGTCTGTGGAGATGTTAATGCCAGGCTGGGCGCTCAGCCAATGCATTAAGTGAAATCGAATTCCTGAAACCAGCTTTAATCAGCAGATTTTTAAGGTTAGAACGACTCTCTCCTCTGCAAGGCTTGCCAAGGTTAATTCTGTCCTGAGCAGGCTGAATTAATGGGCTGGACAGGGGAGAACATTTTTTTTCATGATTCTCTTTTAAGTTTACAAAATCTCCAGGAGAAGAGAAAAGGCATTTCTGAGCAGTCTGAGGAGAAATGCCACCTCAGCAGCTCATTGACTGTGGTGGGGAGAACACGGCCAGCAGCAGCCTGACCCTGCAGGAGCCCTGAGCACACCAGCTGAGGGACCTGGCTGTGGGGACACTGGGACCATCCCCTATCAGGGAGTGTGTCCTTGTCCCTGGAGACAATCCTGTGTGTGTGGCAAGGATGCTCTAAGCAGAAACCATGTCCTGCCCCTGTGGGGATCCTTCCTGTGCAGCTCCCCGGGATGAGACCCCCACACCTGCCCCAGGAACCAGCCACAGGCACCTTCTGCACAGCCCCCACACTGCTGCTGGAGGGCCTGGCCCTGGCAGCTCTGCTGCAGCTCATCCCTTTACAATTCCAGGGGTAATTAAAGAGAAAAGGCCTTCTCTGGGAAGCAGGGGAGGGTGTGCAATTACAGCTTCCCGCCCTGCCATTTGTATGCAGTGCACATTTGGCATTACCAAACTTCTGAAAACTGGAGGAAGGGGGGGGGGGATATAAAATCAAATTATTAGTGGATTTTTTATTTTTTTTTTTTAATCCTGAGCTCCTTAAAGTGATTGTGGCTTATTTAAAAATAATACAATAATGCTGAGGTGTTCTTCCTTAACAAGCATACCTTGGGAATGGAAACAAGAAAGCAGGAGAATCAAAAATTCAAGATAGGGTTGGACAGGCTTTGAAATTCTTCTCCCTGGTGAGTTACACTAGTGGATATTTAAAAAACCCTAAAAACCGCCTAGATTTTGTTCAGATTTTCACACTGAATTCCCAATTCCCTTAATAAGAAGCTAAATCAATCTTTAGAGAACAAATCACGTAAGACCTATGGCTGTATATTATTAATATATACTTGAGTAATTTTTTGGTGGTAGGGCTTCAGCTTTCAACACCCAAGCAGCCTCCAAACACCAGGAGCAGGATCTGTGCAGGTCACTGGGGGAAAAGGAGCGTGCCCTGTGCTCCTGGCTCCGTGGTGGTATTGAGCAACATGTGCTCATCCCAGCAGCTGATCAGCTCCCTGGTACATCCCCGGGCTGCTGGGATCTCCCTCTGTAATTACTGACCATTTCAGAGCTTCCTCACCAATTTCCATGAGGGAGCAGCACACTGCTGGCAGTAGCAGCACTGCTGCCATCAAACCTCCATGGAAAGCCAAGAGAGGCGTTGGCTTCACTGCTCTCATCATCCTGATGACAGGACACAGGTCTCCTGAAGCAGAGGCTGTGTCTGAGCCCGACCACACTCTGCTCTCCTGCTGTAACCAGCACACACTGGGAAGGAGCAGCAGCCGTGCAGCAGCACGTATGGATTCACAGGCATGGAAGGGAAACTGGAAAAGCAGCTCACATGAGCATCCTTCAATGCAGCAACCTGTGTTTTGGTGGTCAAAATGCAATGACAAGCCCCACTCTCCCAGCCCTATCATGATATATAGAATCATTCTGTGATTTTATCACAGACATCTCCATAATCTGTTCTTACAGGTACCACTGCTATCCCATTCTTTTCACCAACATTTCCATACCCCAGCAGATACACCATCCCATCTTCCTGAAACTGATTCCTCTGGATTTCATACAAATCATGACCAGAGGAATTTGTCAGTTGTTTGCAGTGATACATTTGTTTTATGTGTAGGAGCTATTGTCTGTCTGTTTGTAACCAGCACACACAAGAATCTCTGCTGACCCTCTGAGAGGGCAGAGCCCAGCTAGAAAGGTGAAAATTTGGCTTCTTAGCCACAGAATTAGCAACCACTGGGAAAACCCCTCAAATTTTGTGTGTCACCTCTCTTCTCAAACAGACCTGAAGCGAGCGCCTTCTCGGATTGGGTTATCGTACAACAGATGATCCTTTCCTCAGGACAGAGATGCTGAAGCCACAGCCACATTCCAAATCCATTTAAACGTCAGATGAGGCTCGCCCCTGTCAGCTGCGGGAGCCGGGAGACAGCGGCGGCTCCCGCCCACTCCATTAATCAGGATTCAGAGAGAAAAGCCAATGTGCTGCTATAAACCCCCTGACTCGATGCCAGCACCACGAGCAGGGAGCCACGTGCCATCAATCTCCGCCATCCTCCCGCAGAGCCAGGCACAGCCGGGAACACTGACAGGGGCTTGTGACAGCTCGGCCAGGGCACAGCAAGGCACAGCACACAGGAGATTCTCAACATTTCCCCGTGCAGACTGGTCCCACTTCAGCTTTTTTAAGCTGTAAATAGGGAGGGGGAACCACATCTGAACCCTGTGGAATCCCCAGGGTCAGAAGGCTGCTGCCAGAGCTCTGATTTTGACTTAAGGAGTGTCATAATATAGGAATGAATCCAAAATTTCCCATTACTGCTGCAAATCAAAACCAAAACACTGCTAACCGTGTTCTCTCACTCATCATCTTGGAGAAACACAGATATTAGACAGGTTTGGATTTTCCTCTGACATTCATAAATAGTAACTTTGATTCAGCAGAGCACAAAGCCACGTGCTCAGATCTCAGCCTGGGCTGAGCCGCGCTGCTGGCAAGGTTCGCCTTTTATCGATGTCAACAGAACTTAAGCAATTGCTTACAGTCTGCCAGGTTGGGCAAGGAGTCCCTGGTAGTGACAGCAGATCCCAAAAACATTCTTAACATTTCTAGGCAGCTGCAAAACACAGAGAACCTGACCCTTCACTTTTCAGCTGTGGCATCACAGCAGAGCGCTGTGCGGCCCCAGGCACTGCCCGCTGTGCAGGCGCTCAGCCTGGTGCAGGGATTTCGGGTTTAAGCCTGTCAGTTCTTTTCCTGACACATTTCAAACCTCCCATATGCCCTGGATGCCACTGGCAGCCATACCCAGATAACAGCACCTGGACTGAACCCAGGGCTCTCCTGTGATGGCTGATCAGGGGAGGAAAGGTTACAAAGCCTGTGCATTGCAGGACCTCGTCACTTCTGGTGGCTTTTGTTAACAAATATTGTTCTGTTTACCTCGGGACTCGTTAGAAAGCAATTTTTGAAATATTCAATATTTAATGAAATATTTAAATGTTTAATGGCTTATTTTTCAAACCCTGTTTTCCCTTTGTGGGGCTCTGAAGTCTCTGCAAAGACTGCAAGGTTTTAAGTTTCTTGCTGTTAGAAATGCATCCTCTAATGACATTGGCTTAACGACAGAAATCGGCGTACGTGGGGACTGATGCTTCCACAGGCAGCAACACCCACTGCCTGGCCCACTGCAGGATCATTGGTATGCATCCCCACACCCCCACTGCAGTGCCTGCCTCTTCATAAATGCATATTTCTTTATTAATACGGGGATACTTTAATCTCAGTCTAATTTTACCTTTAGGGAAGCTCTATTCTGAGGCTGCCAGGAGCTTAGACCCTCCAGATGCAGTGGTGTGATTTGTATTCAAAGCAGCAGGTCTATCTGTCAACATGTTTGTCTCCCTTCTCTGCCAGCTCTTATTTATAATCCCATTCAGATTAATGAATGACAGTAGTTCTCATCAGAAGAAATTTGATTAATCAATTTAAGTGCTTAATCACCCTGGCCTGGGTGAAAAGTGTACTGGAGGGATGCTGCCTGGATAGGGGCAAAGTTGTGAGATGTAGGAGGAAAACATCATCACATTCCCTCAGGAACAGCTCGAGCCAGGAATGTGCACTGGATCCTTGACGGGATTACGAGCTTTCCAAGAGCTCAAAATTTCCTTAGGGCCAGCAGTCATGGCCTATTAGTAATGAAATATCCTTTTCAACCCACCTCCTGATCTGACACAAAAGGCTTCATACTACTCACCTCCCTCCCTGCTACCCATGTTGCTCAAACTGAACCCAAAAACTGCTGATCATAAAACCCCCTGCGGGGTGATGACCAGGATAACACACCTGGGCTTCCTGTGGCTTCCCACTCCCCATTAGTCCTGCCCACTGCTTTCCTGTACCTCAAAGAGTCTCACAGCCTGTCTGTGTCACCAGCTTGAATACTCCAGAGTAATCCCCAGGGTTTTCTGGAGACCTGGGAGCTATTTCAGGTGAGGCAAGGTTGAGCAGAAATCACTGATTTGTAGGACAGAGGCCACACAGAGTGAGCACTGCCTGTAGCTGCTCTTGCAGATACTGTGAATGACATGATAAACCCAAAATAAACCTGTAACACAGCTCCAAGCAGGCTGTGCTCAACCAGGTATTCAGGATATGGGAATTCTCACTGGGAAGGATTCCCACATTCACCTCCACTACGTAAACTCAGAGGGACTTGGGGCAGGTGACCTGTTTGGACCTGAGTACAAGCTCTGTGGACAGACCATCTGATGACACTGGTATGGAAGGGGTCACTGAGAGCACATCTGGGTGGCACATGCTCACGTGAGAGCCAGGCCCCCATACTTTCAGGTAAGGGAAAAGCATTCCCAACATCCCTGATGTGAGTGGCAATTAGCAGGAGGAAAAGTGGTACAAGAGGCTGCTCTGACTCCACAGGCCTGTGGAGCCTAAATAAACACTGCCAGGGTGGTTCTCCAGTGGGATACAACCAACCTACAGCACAGGCATCACCTGGGTCCCCATACACCATCAACCCCCACAGTCTCCTCAGCCTGGGCCACCCCACACCACCCTCGTGCAAGAGTTTCCTGACTGTCACCACACAGTGAGAACTGTGAGCTGGAAAATGTGGAGCGTATTAATGTCACACTGAAATATGACATAATACACAGAAGTATTTTATATTTATTCTCTTTTAGAAATGTTAGAAAGACAATATAATGAGAACACTGCAAACAAGTCAAGCGTTTTCCTCCTAATCTGGCAATAAAAATGTCAAAGAAATGCCTAAAATCCTAATAGGAGAACAAAAAATAATGGGTTGGGCTATAACAAGGATTTAGATGCAACTTTACTTGAAGGCTTTAATCATGTCTCCTAAAACATCAATGGAAAATCAGATACAAAGCTGTATGTACCATTAATGTCTGTGTTGGTTGCCTCAGCTGCTGGGGGGCTGAGACTGAATGGATCAGGCAGAGGTTAATGAAGACAGGTTGAGGTCAAAATGCCTTTATATCTGGGGAGACTTTGCACTAAAGAATTACTGAGCTGGTCTTGGTGGAAACTTGTCTAAGGTAGCAAAGACTGTGACAAGAGCAGCACCACATCTCCAGCCCAGCTGCCTCCACCATGGCCATCATGGGCAGGCTGCACCAACTGGGAAAGCTGGTTATTATCTGTCTGATTCTCTTTTTTGGGAAAGAAAAGAGACCATCACAGCATGGGGAAACCAGACAAAATGTGACAGTGCCCTGGGGAAATGCAGGCTGAGATGGTATTTTGCAGACACACAATAGAAACAAGCCACATCTGGAACAATCCCAGAGTGTGCAGGGCATGAGCACGATTGTGTGAGGGACATTTGTCTGACATGTCCACTGTCTCTGGCATGGGCAAATAAGGACAGGTCTAACAAATCCAATTGATAGGAAATATATAAATATCTAAGAGAACTGTTGGGAGCTATTAATTATACATGCAGTTTTATCTTGGATTAATTTTGTGCTGGAATGGACATGAAGCCTTCACCAGGATCTTTTTATGGCAACCTCCTTTGGGCAAAATCAGCCCTGGAGCTACTGCAGACATCCCACACTACAAAGGGCTCAGGTTCTGGGTCCTGTTCTCTTTACTCCACTTGCTCACAATTAAGAGCAGTAGGTGCTGCAGTGAGTGACTCAATGACCAGCACATGTCCATCCCTGACTTCAGGCTCTTTGCAAAGGTGACACGGTTCCACTGCAGCTCCTCAGAGCCTGAGCAGAGAGCACAGGGTTGGGGAGTGACTGGTGCTCCAGACAGGGAGCTTCCAGTGGAAGCTGATATGGGAAGCTTCCCTTCCCATTTCAGGAAGCCATTTAACGTTTTCAGTAGCTCCTGAAATCTGAAAATTGAATCCAAGTGCATAGAAATTCAGAAGGACCTGACTTTCAAACCTCCTTCCAGAGAATCCCTTTAATAAAAAGCATTTACACAACCTAAAACAAATTATTATGTATGCCAATACTAAATCTTCCCATTCTGATTTAAAATCCTTACGACCTCTCTATTGCTCACAAGCAATGGCAGGAGCTACAGTAAACAGGCATTTAAGAATGTCTTTCTGGACAAGCTGTTGTAGAAATAGCAAGTTTATACTGCTTACAACCAACTTATCAATATTTTATTCCTGTCCCAAAAACCCAAACAGAAAAGCATTAATTTCTCAAGATTAGGGCACCAAAATTTACTGAAGTTCACCACCAGCAAACAACTGAGTGTTTCTGACGTTCAATAAGCAGTGAAAGGTCAATGTTTTACTTGCATTAATTTTTTATCAGAGAAGTGAAAGCTCATTTTCATGACAGATAATGAACATTGGAAGAAGTCTGCTATGGCAAGATATACAAGATGGGGGTACTCTCCATATGAGTAGTGGCTAAACCTCAGAGTCCTTCCTGGTGCATACCTGAGGTGACATTATGACTGGGATTTACCTGAAGTGACATTATTACTGGGATTTCACCTTCTGAAGAGCCCTTCAGGGGTATTTAACAGTCATATCACTTGGACAGCTGAGGAAGGAAAACACAACTCTAAACACAAAAGCAAATATCTCCCATATGCCCTGAGACATTCTGGAGGGTAGAAGCAGAGATGGCAAGCTAAGAGCAAATTTCCTTCTTGTAAAATAACAGTGATTTCTTTCATTGGCATTCAAAGTTCAGCATTCCAAAGAGGATCTGTCTACACACTGCCAACAACTTATTTGCATTCTTTTAGGAATGGGACGAGGAGGCAGTGGCATCATGGATCTTGGGTCTGGACCATCCCATTCCTCCTTCCTTTTGGGTCACTCTTCCTGGGGCAGAAAGGCTACAGGGCTGCCCTGCCAAGATCTGTCCCTGCACTTCTCTGCATGGACTGTCCTCCAAGAGACACCTGGAGTCCTGCCATGTACAGAACACCAGCCACCACCTGGCCCTGAGACCCTCGAGTCCACTGTGCCAGGACCCTGTACCTGCCCCTGCACCTCTGCAGCTGCAGCTGCAGTGCCGGGACACCACTGCAAAGGTGCAGCCCCTTGGGACGTCACCTGCCACGTCTCCTGCACAAAAACTGACCCTAAGGATTTACTTTTGCTTTAACTGACTTGACACCAGCATCTAATAACAGACCTGGAGGACTTTGCTGATTAATTAGATGCAAGGCTTCACACAAATGAACCTTAATGGGACCTCACACAACCCCCTCCAACCTTTTGTACCCTTTAGCTAAGAAGCTGAAAATGCTTATAAAGAACATGAGTGGAATTGCAGGTTCTTTAGCAGGTCATGAGGGTTGAAAAGTCTCCCACAAATGCATCCCTAGAGGTCACCCAGGCCTCACTGTGTGGAGAGTGATGGTGGCAGCAGGCTCCATTCAGCCTCCTCCAGCTGCAGGGTCCCACCATCCCACAGCCTCTGGTGGCAGCACACAGAGAAGGGGACCTGGCAGTCACAGAGCATTGACAAATGAAAGTCAAGTGATTAGCTGGCAGGTTCAACAGTTTCGCTTCTAAAGTGCTTTCTGCATATTTTCTCAATAAAAGCAAGACAGCGCTGATGAGCTATATGACAAAACAGAACGCTGAATCATTTTTAGTACATCACTCTTCTCATGCAGAGGGAATCTTCCGTCTTCCCCATCACAGCCAATTAGAGCATTCACAACATTTCTTCAAGGCTGACAGTGATTGGAAAAGATCATGAGACTCATAAGAGACAATTCCATGCTTTATTCTGTTAGATCTGTACTCTCCATCCTCTTGGTTTCCGGGTGTTTTACTGGCAATGGCAGAGCAGCATTTTGCTCAACCCAAACATTTTTTTCCTTGACTGTGAGTACAAAGTGCAGCTTTGCTGATGCCAGCAGAAAAGATGGTTTTCCTCAAAGCAGCAGGGGCATGTCTGGAGTGTGGAACAGTGGCTCTGAGCCCTGTCCCCTGCTCCTGTAGAAAACAGCATCCTGGAAATCCTCTGTCCTTCTGCAAAGAAGGACACAGCTGGCTCAGGAAAGAGAACTGCTGGAGAATGGTGCTGAGCAAGAACTGGAATGTCATTTGAACATGGAATGACTATTTCAGCTTTTTTCAAGACTGAAGTGGTGAAATGCCATCCCTTAAAAGGAGTCCCCTCTTACAAAACCTGCATCCATACATAGAAACTTGAAACACTAAAATGTTCATTGGCCAAATCCAGTTCAAAAGGAGATCAATGCTCTTATGGGTAACTCGCAGTGTCCAGAGGTTCAGAGTGCTGACAAATCACAAGAAGATTCCCAATGACATATGTCAATTTAGACAGTGTTTCTTTCATTTTTGTAAGCACAAGTTTTCAATATTTGGGAGAAGGGTGCAGACAGACATTCATGTGCTTGTTCACTGCCAAGAGAAAACGCTTTGCTGAGACTGAGCACTGGCTGCAGCACAAAATTGAACAGCAAGATTTTCTCTTGTTACTGAAACCAAGATTCAAGGAAAAGCAGAAGAAAACAGAAAATTCTGGGCTGCTTGCTTCCCAGCTTCCCACTGACACCACAAAACTGTCATTAGAAATGAGTCCCACGGGCAGGCAGAAATCTGTTCCCTCGGCCGCATAATCCATCATCTCTATCCAATACGCTGCCTGTAGGTTTACAAATCACAAGGAATTTACCAAGTGGCTTTCATAAGGAAAAGTGGACAATAAATCATCATCACACCGAAGCCACTCATGTAACACACAGCTTCATTTTCATGCCAAATTTCATAATTGGTAGCTGTGAAAAACCACAAAACCTACAGAACTTCCTGATCTGAGCAGTCTTCAAAAATAACAATACAGTATTAAGGATGGACATTAATTAAATTATTCACCTATTGCTTCTTCTCTGAAGAACCTGAAAGGGTAGAAACTAGGCCCTCACCAGAGCCAAGGCTGCACTTTGCCCCAAAAAGCTTTTGAAAACAACTGGTTTTACTTGAATTAAGCTCTAGGGTCTGAAGGACAGGGACAATCCCTCTGGAACTCCTGCCACTGCTGTACAGTGGCTGCAGCACCTCCTCAAACTTTTGATAAATCCTCCTCTGAAATGGCAATTAACACCTTTTGCAGGTCACTCCACAAGATTAATTTTCCAAGCACAGATTAATGAAAACGCAGGCAGAAGTGTTTAGAAAATATTTTCCCTATTAATCTTCATCAGCAGCAGATTACCAGCAGGGCGGCTAATGAAGACATCGGCTCGTTAAGGTGAGAGCAGGCAGGGAGAAGGACAGGGCTGTTCTCCCAGGCCACCATGTCCAAATACACTGCAAATTCCACAGAGGAACGACTCAGACTATCCCACAACACTGACTGGGTCCTACCCAGGAAGGACAGCTCAGAGGAGGGAACTGCCCGAGAACCTCAACCATCACAAACCCCCACAGCCAACAGGTTCCAAGTTCCACAATAGGAGCACAGACAAAACACATTTAAAAACCTTCCGTCCCTCCAAATCCACCAACAGCAAATGCTACCTCTGGTTGAAAGTTTACCCTTAGGATTGGGAGGCTCCTTTTTGACAGAACTTTTCTCTGCCACACACAAATCTCAAAGGGATGTTTAAAAGAATTGGATAAAAACTCTGAAACTAACACAAAGATGATCCTGCAGAGGAAACATGCCTCTGAAAAGAGCCCATGGTCACAGCAGAGCTCTGTGTAGAGATGTCCAGAACAGATGATGGCTCTGGAAAGATGATTGAGTGTGCCTACCTTCCTGAAGCTGGACTTTTTGGCTCCCAGAACCCCTATATTTTCCCAGATTACCAGAGAATGTTTCATGTTTCTTTCCCTAACAACTGTGTCTCCTGCAGTTCAAGCAAACAACAGTTTCTTTCCTCATTTTATTTTCTTTTCCAGCATTAACACTCTTTTAAATTGAAAAATGTTATTCTGCCCTTATTTTTCAAGCTCATCAGTGGCAATGTTGCATTTTGATCCAGTCTAGCCTAGAGCCTGGTTTGGGTTTAAAAAGTGAAGGGTTTAGGAGCCGTGCCTGGGGAAGGGAGCACGCTCCTGCCTGGCTCACTACAGAATCCATCAAAGCCGCACTTAATGGAAGGACGGCAGTGGGAGGAGAAGCTGAAACCACATCCCCTGTCCTTTGTCAGCAGCACAAAGCTGCGCACTCCCGTACCCTTCAAAGCTCCTTGCAGGCGGGTGCTGAGCCACTGCTGAGGCGCTGCGGGTGCTTCCTCCCGGCAGCTCGCTCATCCTCCTCCTCCTCTGCCGCCCGCGCAGCCTTCGGACCAGCACCGAGGGCTCCTGCCAGCTCACAACCCAAATAAACAGGACAGCTGAACCTAACATTAGCAAAGGTGACCTTCAAACCTTTCTGGTGTTTAAATTCACCCCTCACAATTAGCCATCGCCTGTTTAATATGAGGGATGCAGCTTCACCATGCCAGCTTTATAATATGAAAATATCGTCGCTTTATGTCAAGGTTTGCTTGCAAGTTTAGTTTGTAATAGGAAGGTGTATCTCTAATGACATCAAGGAAAAGAGAGGGATGGACCCAGGCTAAGCTGGATCTGACCGTGACTGTCAAGACACCAACTCACCTCTCCCTTGCAGAGCAGGGGAGGCCCAGTAAGCATAAAGTTTAATGCTACCCTGTTTAATGATATTTTCACTTCAACCGAACTGTAAAATTAACTGAGAACTTACATTAAAAAAAAGACTTTTATTTTATGCTGATCATTAAGTAAGGAGGTTTCACACTTGAGATCTGTTATATTAAAGGGGACTGAAATTGCTTGTATCAATTACTTTATTCTAAGTGGACAGACTTCTTACAAAATAATGAAACTGTTTTGTGACTAGAGAGGAGAAAACTGCCAAATTGTGGGTGGAAAGGGATCTCTGGTGTGTGGCTGCTGCCTGTGCTTCATGGGGCAGCACTCACCTCCCCATGTGGCAGGGGAGCTGCTACAGACTCCAGGCTTGGCACATGGCATGGTCCCACGTCACCTTTGGTGGACCACAGGCCTTATTTTCTGCCACTGAAACAATCTTCTTCAGGTTCTACTACCTAAAGTAACTGAAGGTGCACTCCACTGGAGCCTGGTAACTTTGCTGTTTACCTTGTCAGTGAACACACCTACAAGTGCAGTTCAAAAAATAACAAACTAAGGAGCTCAGAGGAACCATCCTCAGCATCACCCAGCCATGGAATGAGTGGACATATAAACAGAATGAAGGAAATAAACAGTTAAGCAGAAAAGCAGCAAGAGCATGAGAAACTGGGAAGATGCATAGCCTTAAGCGAGGTCTGCACCAAACTGGCTGTTCCAGTGAGTGAGAGTGAAACACAGCCCCTAAAAACTGATGCAGTCCTCTAATGTGGCATCTCTGATACAGCTCAGTGCCACTATAGGTATGCAATTAATTACAGACCAGCTGTAATGCACTTTGCAAATGAAAATTCTAGTAAAATGTTATTATTAATTCTACAAAAACGTAATTATTAATTCCATTATGATTACTGCCAATGGCACAAACCCAGTTTGAAATGTAAAATTCCCCTCAGGTAACTTTAAGACACACAAAAAATGGTACAAGGAAGCAAAGTATGTGAAGGGTCCTCAGGCCACTAAAACTTTCCAAGCCCCAAAGACCTGTGCTTGCACAACAGCACAGGCAGCTTCAGGAAAGCACATTTTTCTACAGGTTGTGTGTTTTGCTGTGATCATCCTCGTCATCCTCTTTTCTCTTAGCATACAAAAAGAGGCATTTTCAGTTGCAGAAGGTGCTGACTTTGCAAGATTGGGCTTGCCAGTGAAGTACGGGTTATCCCCATTTATACAACTGCACAGTGTTTATTTAAACACGAGCCAAAGCTCAGCTGTGTGAGGGGGATGAGCACATGGCAGTGCCAGCCATCCAGCTCTGCTGCTGGCACCCACCAGCAGAACTGCTCTTTGTCATACACCCACAGCCAGGGAGGCTCCATGAAGCCAAGCCCTAAATTTAGAAGTCATCATCCCAAAGCTGTACGTGAAACAATTCATCATGATGACAGCAGCAGCATGTGAAATGGAGTCGCTTGGAGAGTAATGCAGACAGGTATTTGCACAGCACGGTGGTGTTTGGAGTCTCATGAGTACATAACGTGCTACTTCACAATGGGGTGGGGCTTTTCCAGGGTCCTGTAATGACTCTGCTACAAGGCTTAACCTCAAATAACATTTCAGCCCATCCTAACACATAACAAAAAATCTAATTATATTCTGAAGAGGAGAAACAAAAGAAATACAGTAAGAAGGAAAAGGATCCCTCCTGCCCAGAGGACCCTGCTGTGGCATTCAGCAGCACCAACTACTCCAGACCACCAAGCCCAGTGCTCCCACATGTGAACACCATGGGCATGCTCCATGCTGGGCCCCCACCTGCTTCTGTCCTCATGAGTCCTGCAGCTCAAGACTCCAACACAAGCAGGGAAACTCTTGAATGTGCATTTACCTGCAGTCACTCTTGCTCTGGTCATTCCTGTGCCAATGCCAGCCCTCATTTTACGTGATTTTCACCTCCCCACTTTATTTCTTTGACATTTGTAGATGGAACAACTGCATCACTTCTCAGCCCTGGTTTTGCCAGATTAAACAAGCTTTTTATTTCTGCTCATAAAACAGCCCATTTTCCTGATCCGACCTGTCGTTTTCTGTTCTGCTCTGCACCATTGTCCCTTGAACACTGCCCTCCTCCACTGTAGAAGGAATTGTAAATGACACAGTGCCACCTTGCTCACAGCCCCATTGTGCCCCACTGCTGCTTGTTATTCCCTCTCTGAAGCACACAAAGGACTGCACATGCCATGAGAGCCATTAGCACACACTGTCTGAGGTTAAGGAACTCCAAAAAACATTCAACAGTGTGTGCAAGTCACCCCTACATCAACTGGTGAGATATCAATTTTAGCTGGAAAGATCCTTCAGTGTACAAAATGTTGGTAAACAGGAAATTTAACTGAGCATAGTCTTACCTGGCCTGCAAAGCAGGACATCCCAAGGCTGGGCAGAGGGGAATTAGAACACACCTCCAAGAATAAAAGTGATGTAAAAGCTAATCTCTCTCTTTCTCACTGCTGTATTCCCAGTCACAAGCTACATGTTCATTATCTTCCGTTAACGTATTGTGTCCTCTTCCTTAACTAATAAAACGCTTATCTCCAAGGAAATTCTGCAGAAAAGACTGAATTTGCATATACATAATAGACATGTCAAAATGTAAGATGCAAGGACTTGGTATTCCAGCTAAGAGTGTTATACATGATTTGTATTAGTGTCCCTAAATTCCAGAACAACTCCATTGAATCCCATCCCTGCCAGTGGCACTGTAGGACCAAGTGCAGATCTGCTGCATTTACTAAGGGCACAATGCAGGAACTGCACATTTGGGCTACACATGTTTAGGGGCAATCACTCCCATAATCTCAATGCAGCTGCTTAATTGTGTACTTGACAGAGGAAGAGCCAGGTGACAGTGAAACACTAGGTGGGATAAAATCTGAAAATGAACAGTAGGGAACTCGTTTTTCCCGAGGAGGGAGGGAAGGTCTGGAGACAGGAGCACCACAAGAGCTGGAGCACTGGTGCAGGTGGCTGCCCCACAGCACCCCACATCACTGCCTTAACATCAAATGCAATGGCTCTGTGCATGGGAGAGTCCCAAAGGAGAGGAATCTCTGCAGATAATGATCTGCCACAATGGCTTTCTGTAGAACCAGAATAACCTGGAATGCTAAAGGTGAACTTCAAATACAGATCTGCTGTGCATTTTGCTCCAGACCATGATAAAAACTTCTTCCCCTGCCAACAGCAAAGTCTACCATGAATTTTTTTTTTTTTTTGAACCTATTTTTGAAAGCTCTCTTAGAAAGAAGATATGCTCCAGGGGATGGAGAAGGCAGTGCCATATGCACAATGCAATACTGGGAGACAGTGCTTAGGATATTGACATTACAAAACCCGGGCAGCAATGGGAAACAGTGTTTTTACAAAGGTTACAAACAGGAATGCAAGGTCTAAGGGCAGTTTTCCAGATGCTGCTCAGTACCACCATATCATGCATTCCCTCTTTTCCTGAGTGAGGCAAGGAGATCCATGCTGACCAGAGCTGTGATGCTCACCAAGCTCCCAGGCTGCACTGGTCAGTGTCCTGTCACCAAGAAGTCCTTCCTTTCCTGGGAAACAACCTCCCAGGTGACAATTCCCCAGCACGAGGAGCATCATCCCAGCTCCACAGCTGAGCCATACTCCAGTACATCCCCCCCATACCAATGGCTCCTGCAGTTCAGTTGCCGTCATCTCTGCATCCATAAATCAACTTTATGGAATGCACCAATTCAGGAGCGGTGCAATAAAATACACCTGTATTATTGGAATATCAACTATGTTTGCAAAGAAACAAGTTTTTTTTTTCCATGAGCTCCCCAGCCACCTCCCCCAGTATCTGCAGAGCCGAGCACAGAACAGGACAGAGGTGACTGCCCAGTAGGGAGAGGTTGTTCACAGGACCCCAGCCATCTCCTCACACCCTGTGCTGTTATGTGCACCAGCACTGAGGGGGGCAAACTGTGCACAACCCATGGTAAAATCCTGGATAACAGAGACTTCTCACATCCATATTTAAAAATAAAAAACCCACCAAACTATTTCAAGTAGTCAGGCAAACATCACCCAGATGGCAAGTTTGCTGTATCCTTGCTGAAAAATACTATGCAGCCAACAAACCCATATGGCCAACCAGAGGAGCCACATAAAGATAACGATATGCCTATACAGGCAAAATGTTAATGAATTAGGCCCAAAGTACATAAAAATCTGCTACCTGGTCCATTACACCTGTTTATGAAATCAATGCTTGTATTTACCTTTACATTTAGTAGCTCATAAACATGGGATGGGCAGGCAGGGTCAGTGCAAGGGTGCTGGCAAGAGGCCATCTCTGCAGCCCACTGTGCTTCCCACACCCCAGTCTTTGCCCCCTTTCAGCTGGAAATGGGGTATCACAGTCTTCAAATTCCCCTAAAGGGGAAAGGGATAAGACATACAAGCAGATGGTCTATAAATAAGATTCTGGAAAAATCTCTCAGTGCCTGTGGATTTATCTCCTTTAAGAAGGTCAGCCCGTTCGCTGGAGGGTTATTAAGCTCTCTGCCACGTACATGCAGGCAGTAAAAGAGATGCAGAAAGGGCTGCATCACCTGAACCACTGACTCAAACAAATGCCAAACGCTGACGCCTTCAAGGCTCTGCCATCGTCACCACCTTCTCCATGGCTCTCATCCATGCAAGAGCCATTTCTGTTGTCTTCCAAGATGACAGTGAGCTGAAAAAGACGTGGAGGAAGATAACAACATGAATCTTCCATATTAGGATTAATCAATTAAGTGGCCATTACATCAGGAACCATCACGATGCTTGATGGCCAAGAAGATCTGTATTTATGCCCTGCTGCCTGGAATCCCCCACCAGTGACTTACACACTTACACCCCCCGAGCAGCCCGCTGTGAAAGGAGGGGAGAGCCATCTGACAAACCACGGGCACTGGGGAGGAAGGGGTTTTGGCCACCCCCAGGCACACGGCTGGCGCTCCCAGGTCCTGGTCAGATGCAGGTCACGGCAGCGGCTGCGACAAAAGGCTGAGCCCGGAGCGCTGTGCGTGCCGCTGCCGGCTCCGTGCTGGATTATCCCGGGTGCCCCCAGCCCGTGGGGAGCCCGCGTGGGAACCGCCGCAGTCGTTTCCAAGGCAACGGCGCATCCGAGGCAGGATTCCTTTCTCATCAGTGAGATGGCTCAAGTATCCATTACGTTCCGCGGCGGGTTGAATAACAAACATGAACGCCAACAAATCAATGAGACGAGCAGGATTTTAAGCCCTGCAAAATGCTTGTTTTCTTCTGTATTCCCTCGAGCCCGAGGCTCCCCAGCCAAGTTAGAGCAAAGGGATTTCAAATTTGGCAAGAATCTAGGCAACAGATCCTCCTGAAGTGCAAATTGCCACAGTTCCACTGAAGTCAGCAGAGATATGACAATTTACACCCACTTAGGTTCTGCCACTGGGTAATTAGCACATTGCAAATAACTGGAAACAGATTCCCAAATAAGAACACTCTTAAGCTTGAAGCAAGAATGTTTAAATAAAAAAAAAAACCCTCCAGTTTTTTTCCAGGATAAAGGAAACTTGCAGGCTTCTCTGCTGGCTTCTTCTACTATATTACTGGATAAAGTAAAAAATTGTCATTCTTTTTTGTTCCCCTGACGACCCAGGTTGAAACCACAGTCGTGTTATCAGCCTTGCTGTATCTGATGTATTTGGCTGACACATCTCCCACCAGGTCCAGCCCAAATGCCTTTTCACTTCCAACTCCACACACACCCCCAAAGACCCAGCTTCCCAACCACTCATTCCAGTTGTGCCCAGGTTTTGTCACCTACCCCATTTTACAGACTTCTATTTCAAATACAGAGGCAACAATGCACATGTTGATCATTTGCAGGATGTAACACACAAGTTCTGTATAATTTCTCTCTTAATCAATACCCAAAAAGGTCAAGCAGAACGAACCCTTCATTCTTTCATGTTGGGCTGACTGGCCTAACATCAGTCCTGGGCAAAGCAGTGGAAAAATTGATATGAGATTCAATTAATAAGGAATTAAAGGATGTTTTAATGCATTAAACACTCACCAACCTGGTTCCATGGGAAATAGCTCTTGTCAAGCAAACCTGATTTCATTCCTTCAGGAGGTTCAAATTCTGGTTGACAAAAGCCACATATTTGGAAGGCACTTAAAATTTTGTATGACATTTGACTCCATACCAAACAGCATTAGAATGTTGAAAACACACGCGTTTAATGGATTAAAAGCTGTCTAGCAGACAGATCTTGAAAGCAGTGGTCAGTTGGGATCTATAATTGAATTGTGAGCTTCTGGAGACAAGGCTGCACCCCAGGAAGCAAGGGCCCTGGAAGAGCTCACGCTTTGGAATGGACAAATGGCTCAGCCCACACGTGCAGGCAGCTGCAAAACCCAACTGCTGTTGTGTCAGCACCAACAGAGGAGACACGTGGTTGGTGAGGGTTCCTGCAGAACAGCTGGACAGAGATACCCACACATCTCTTCCTTTGCCTCAGTAGTAACTGTCTGGCTCTGTCACACTGGTTTGCCCAGTCAGAACAGATTTATAGGGGGGAAGTATCTGAAGTGGCACAGCATCCTGTTCTTTTCCCAGGATATGGATTCTCCTTGCACACATCCATCACACACGAGCTGTTACCTCACCACAGGAGGTGCAGACCAACCATGCATGCCTGAGGGCATCTCTGCCCTTACCCACTGACCATGTGAAGGCACTTCATCCATCAGCCCATGTGTGATCTCACTGGGGAGAGTCAAAAAGGAAGAGACACCCAGCAATAAGAGGTCTCCTGGATCTGGTTCCTTCTGCCACCAGCAGACACTCAGGGATTCCTGAGAGCTGGAAAAGCTGCCTGCAACTGACCTGTGCCTTGCCCCATCCCTGCCCTGCTCAGTGACTGACCAACAGCCTGCCTTTCTTCTTGCCAGATTACTCTAATTGCCAGAAGTGCTGAGTCAGAGAAATTTAATGTCATCTCTACACCTCAACAATGAACAAAGCCATAAAAGTGTCCCTGTGCTCACCTGTCAGCAAGTCACTGGCTTTCTCATCTGCATGAAGAACTGTCTAGGGGGAACACTGGTGGGGAGGGAGTGCAGGGCAGGGGATGCCTGGGAGGAGATGAGAAGCACTGATGCTTTGAGGCAAGACATTCCGTGTCTGCTCAGACCCCAACATCAGCCAAAAGCAAGCCAGAAAGCAAGAAAAGAAAGCAAGAGAGAAACAAAGAAAGAGGAAGCTCTAAAGGTCCAAGGAAGGGGTTGTGTGGCCCCAAAGCACCAGCACTGAGACAGGATCACCCACCCACAGCATTGCTCAGGGTGCCAGACTGCTCAGAAATCAAGCCTGCTTTAGCAATGTCTACAGCAGCTGATAACTCACTGTAAGGAACTGTGGCTTCCACAGGGAATGGGAGCTTGTCCTCCCAACATCTGGTGTGCTGCCTCTGCTCACAGCAAAGCCATCCCTTCCATCCTCTCCTCACAGCAGAGCCATCCCTTCCATCCCCTCCTCACAGCAGAGCCATCCCTTCCATCCCCTTCTCACAGCACAGCCATCCCTCCCTGCCATGTCCCTCCTCACAGGCAGGCTCGTTATTAGCCGGGGAAGCAGAGGATGTCCGATGGCAAGGGGGAATAAATCATTGTTCCCAGCTAAATGGAGTAGTGCAGATTTGCTGGAAATGCTGCCTTTACCAGCAGTGCAAATAATGGAGATTGCACGCGCCGGGGCCAAGGCAATGAGCCACCACACTATTGATGGGGCATTTGTACAACTGCAGGAGTTGTGTTTCATAGGCAGCTTTAACAAAGGCAGCGTTGCTGCTCAGAGCTGTGTTATATAATTCTGCTCCTCACCATGCACAGGTTATCCCAGACAGACCCCAAAGAAGCTGAAGGACAAGCGGCTCTTGATGATGTCTCCCCCTCAGCCACTCCTGTTTGTGGGGTCCAGCATCTGTGTGTGTGTGGGGGTGTGTGTGAAGGAGGATCCTTAGAATGCATTGGTAAACAAATATTCACAGAAATGCATTCTGTATTTAATTTGGGGGAATTACCCACTGGCAGACATGAGATAGAGGCATTACTATACTGGATCCATCCCCATTTAGCCTCAGTTCCTGCTCCTGACAGCCACCAGCACAAGATGCACTGGAAGAAGGTGAAAGGCTTTTGCACAAGACATCAGGAACTCCTGAAGGCGTTATCCAAAGTCCTAAACAACCTTCCACAGTGTAGCCATTCCACTGGCAGAGAGAATGTGATCTATGAGAAACATGATTTATCTACACAATTATAATTTACATTTTAATGAATGATGCTGCAACAAACATGCCAAAGTCTCATCTCTAGCATCTAATTCTGTTGATGCCAGTCAACATGTTCCACTATTCACTGTTTTCACTTGAAACTCCTGGCATCACTGGCTGTGTAACCTCTTCTGCTCCCCACGTATCTGCCATCTGCATCTTTGCCCAAATTAAAAAAGAAAAGCACCCAAGTGGATGACAGACACTTCCCAGTGGAGAACCACAATGGGGACTGGAGAATTCCCAGAATTCCCAGAAAGCTGTTCTGGGAGAATTCCCAGAAAGCCATGCATTAACATGCAGTAACAGGACAGAAGATCTGAATGAACCCAGGGAGAGACTTACAGGCTTCATTCTCTGCAGTAGTTTGCAGAAAGTGCATAAAGTGCATAACAACATATTATTAGCGTATAAAAATGAAAGGCCTGTAAATCTGTACAAGAAAGCCCAGAATCTCTACAAAATAAATATAATGAAAAACAAATTACAGATGAAAACTAGGCATCAGCTGTGACAGTGCTTGCTCGAGTCAGAAACAACAACTAGGATGTCAAACTGGTGCAATAACTCACTCTTTGGATTTACTTTTTTAACCAAAGGACTGCAGCTTCTCTTTTTTTTTTTTTTAGCATATTTAAAAATAGATTTGTACACTACTGCAACTGTGGTGGGGTTTTTTAAACAGATGAAGCATAACACATTACACATACTCCAAGCCTTCAAAATTTTTTAAAATGTGACTTGTTAAGTCGTTGTATGCATTAGTAGATAATTTTCTACAAAACAGAAAAGTCAAAGAGGTTTTTCCATTAAAAGCATCTCTGCCTTGATCCCACCTGCTCTGCACTGGAACCTTTTATTCTACTCTGTGTGTGTTTGTGTGTGTGCCTTTACAGAGATCCTGGAACCCTTGGGTTCAACTGAGCCTTATTACATTTTAAAGCCTTTGGATGGCAGCAGCAAAGTGTTCTGCACTATAAACCAGAACACAGCTGAGCTTTGATGGGTATGCTGCTTCTTTCTACCCCACAAAACACTTTCTAAATGCTATTAAAATTTAGCATACGCCATAATAACCAGGCTGCATTTTTTTCCACATTTAAGTCAATTGACTTTCAAGTTTTATCTTTCCACATACTTTGAATCAAATAAAGTTGTTTCTGCAGCTCAGGAGAAGGAGGATGTGGCTCAACTTGATGAGCAGCAGTTCCATGAGAAAAATTCTGGATAACCAAATAAAACTGCCAGTGGCCAGTGGAGACAAAGTAAAAAAGTTCTACATTTTCTGGTTTTTCCACCCATTAGATTACTCCAGAGTGATGAGGAATGCAGAAAACTCTTGTCAGTGCATTCACAGGGGAGGAAGACTCTGCAGGGAGGACAGAAGCAGGAGGATGCAGGCAAAGGTCACTTTTTACATAAACTGGAGGGGTACTGATGTGAGGTTGGGACCAAAAATAACTCCTAGAAATAGGAAACCTGGTGCAGTAAGGGAAGGGAACCAGACAGTGGGGTCAGGGACCCCTGTCTCACCTGGAGGGACCCCATGGTCCCACTTTATGAAGAGAGGTGAGCACTGCCCTCGTCTGGTTTCCAACACTTTTATATTTAACCACTCTGTGTTGCTCAAAAAGCAAATAATTCTGAAGGAATGTCACTCAGGGAAGACTCTTCAACTGGAGCTATTGGACTCTGTCTCTAACGTTACAAATATAATTACAACCATCAGCCTGTGCTAACGAGTGGGAAGGGGAATGATTTGCATCCAAACTGCAGCCACGTCAAAGCAGAAGATGCTTCTGAAATAGGACCCAGCAAGGCACTGAGCTAGTAAATCCTTCCATTTAAAGTTTCAGATGATATGTAGGGAGTCATGCTAGAAACTCCTCTTTCCAGCTGAGTCAGGATGCAGAGGCTATAATGAGCCAAATCTGAGTTATCTTCAAAATAACCAACACAGAGGATGAAAAAAAACAACCCACCACCCACCCCCACCAGGAGCTGGGCCCTGTCCCACTGCCCATGTGGGTGGAAGGAGGATGTGGCTGGAAAGCTGCAGAGAAGAAACCATCAGACACTGGGACTAGGACTTATGTAGACTGCAGAAAATTTACAGTAGGTAGAAAGAAGAAAACTCTTCTTCAGCTCAGGCAGAACATCACAGAAGCCTCAGTGGCAGGATGATTTATCATGTGTCAGACTCACCTCCCAGTCCAGTGATGGAAGTTTCATCGTTTGGAACATTGGAGGCTCTGCACAACATTAGGGAACACACCCTAGGGCATAATCCACCTTTGGCTCCAGCAGCAGGAGGAAAATCACCTGAAAGATTTTCCCTGCATCTGGTTTCTTTGATTCAAGGCTTTGGAATTATAAAGAAGTGAGGAAGGCAATGTTGCACAGACCACATATGATTATCATTTCCTTCAGCTGATGGCACTGGTTCCACAGAGGGGGCTGGGAGCAAACTGGAACCACATTGTCCAGTGGGCCACTTACACCCCAGTCTGTGTGCTTTTCACAGGTACTTATTTATGAACAGCCTGAAAACCTGGGGCATTTATCTTCCAGCAATTTCCTCCCAAAGCAGGTGACCAGACAGACACAATGCTTACCCCACGGTGACCAGAGCATGTGCTTGCTGTGACTTGCTCACCTGCAGGCAGCCTCCCACTGTGTGCTGGATTGGCTTCTGCAGAGCACACAAGCAAGCCTTTGCTTAAAATACTCAGGAAACTCTTTCCCTGGATTTTGCCCCCTTTCTTAACCTTCCCATATCCATACAATATAGAAAGTGGGAAACACAGCACCTGTAAATCCAGGTTGTGATCCAGCATCCCAGGGATGCTCTAAGACACTCTTCCACCTCATGGGATCTGGGGATGTTTCCAAGCTGCTCTCCTTAGCCACACACAGTTGGCTTGAGGAGGGTTGTTTATAGTCACTGGCAGTTCCACAAACATCCATGATTTAGTTCCCCAAATATTTGTCTCCCATGAAAGTCGGGAACCTCTCAATTTTACAAGAGTTGTTACAAGTCAGACAAAAGCTATTAATAAAGTGTGAAACCTACAATATCCCCCAAGGGGGATGGAAAAAGAAAGCAGCACTGGAAGGAAAGATCAAGTGCTGCTCCAGTGACAGATGGTGCTCCACAAAAGGTCAACCCTTGGCTCATTCTGCTGCTCATTATTTATTAACAATCTTTCTGACATTGGCATTACTGCAAGAGTCCAGCGTTATGCAGATAATAAAACGCTATTTTATAGTCCAAGGTCTCCTGCAGGTACAGCAAAAAGTTTGCAAAGTGATTTCAGTGTTACAGGGCACTTTTGAGGATGCCTGTGCCAGGAGAGCACAGCCAGCCTGCGAAGTGAGGATGAAATGGAAAAGTTTCATGACTTACCAGCCTGGCCTCTCGCTTACCCAGACTTTTCACCACCGTTTGCCAGATCTCACCCAGAACAAGACAGCCAAGGTCACCTAAGCCACAGTCTTCACCAGCTGTAACAGCTCATGGGTTACATCTGCCAGAGTGTGACAGGAAACCTTCCCTATCCAGCTTCCAAACACCTGGGGACATGACCAGGGACTCCACAGCAGCCACGGTGGCAGCAGGGAGAGGGAGTCAGCACCCACCAGTGCAGCAGAGCAGGAGAACCTTCTCCCACTCCATACCTGGGGAACAGTCCTTGTCACACCATGGTCACACCAGGAGACTCCTGTGCTCCCCAGAAACACTCCCCTCTTTACTGGAGCAAAGAACATGCAATTGGGTTTTTTTCCAGCTTCATGTGTAAGTACTCAGGAAAATGAGATCAAACAACCTCCAGGACATTGCTACAAACTGCCCAGCCCAAGAGAACCCAGAAAGATCCCACTGGCAAAATAAGAGACAGTTCTGTTGAAGTGAGCCCACTACTGCCTCCGAGGAATGATCAGCATAAGTATCATTATATCAATAAAAAATAAAAACATCATAAAAAGTAGTCGGGCAGAGATAAGTTTATGACTAATTATGAACAGCATGTCATGCCCTGACTCCTTGTAAAATAAAATATAGTCTATTTTTACTATCTGCTGCCATGACTTCCAGATAACAGACACGTTTACTTCCAAGGTCGTACCTTGTTTAACATGTCAAGAGTTTCAACCCCATGCAGAGAAACCACCAAAGGCTCCTACATCCCACAGAACTCACAGGAGCATGACTGTGTTTGATCCTCCTTAATGTAGCTTATCAGTAAATATCAACTGCAATTCATTGTAGGGACAGGTTAAGTTCTACATATACATCTACAGGATATTTGAAGCCCCAAAATATTTAGGATATTTAGGTTTTTATCCAAGAATAACAGGAGCAAGCACCAGCAAAAAATAAATGCAAATCAGGTATTGATGCTGGCAGCAGTTTGGGAATCAGAGCTACAAGCAGGGTGGGGATTCACATCAGTGACTCAAGTACCCAACCACTTTACTCTGACAAATTCAAAACGGTGATTTAACATTTGCACTATAGATGCAGACAAAAAACCTGCAGAACTCTCCCACTCAAATCCAGAGGGAGCTGCAATCACACACTCCCAATGTGACTGACTCTGGAACAGTGACAGGGTGCTGGCAGCCAGTACACATCTTCTGAACCCAGTGCCCTCCTAACACAAGCCCTGCTTTGGCCATCCAAATTGTTTTACTAAAACAAAGTCAGATCACTGGATCAGGAATGGAAAAACCTTTTGTATTCTCCCCACACTAAACTCCAGCAATTTTCAGCACTTTGAATTTATGTCTATAAAAAGTTTAATGAACTTTCAAAGGATGCCAAGGAAAGAGGGAGTAGTGGCAGGCATTATCTCTGGGAACTGGTCCTCCTGTACTGCAAGGGTGAACCAAGAAATAAAAAGAAACAAATAAAAGAGGGGTCCCTTGGGGAACTCATGAAATGGCCCAAGGTATAATGAGATGAATGACAATCCTTGCAGCCTCCTAACAGAGTGATAGCCATGGGACATTCCTCTTACTGTGAGCTTTTTAGAGCCTGGGTTCTGCTGACTGTGAGAGCAAATGTGTATAAATAAACAAAGAGCACACTGGCAATGATGTTAAATGACGCTTTGTATAATTATCGCTATTCTGTAGTACCATTAGCAGGCAAAAGCACAGAATCTTAATGACCAGGTTCTCATGGCAGCCTGGATTTGTTGTCTGACACCACGTGGCCGTAAAACCTCCCCAGGAACGCAGCTGCTGATGGCACAAGACCCACAGGCAGACAGCAAGAGTCTGTTTTAGCAACAGACAACCCATTTTGTGTATGAAACCAGCAGTCTTACTGCTGGAACCCCAAGTTAGGCTTTCTCCATTTATCCAACATCCTGACAACACCCAGGCTCTGGTCCAGAAGCTCTGTATTCCCTGCCCTGTGCAGGAATTCCCATCCACTGTGGACCAGGAGGTTTGTGGCCAGGGCCACAATCAAGCTGGCTCTCCAGTGCCTCTGCCCTTACTTCAACTCTAGCAACGAATCCAGGTATTTTAGAGTTCTTGAGATTCATGTGAGAGGCTTGAAAGCTTTTCCACCGAGGCCAAGAGCTTCAGGCCAAATGTTTGAAGGTTTTTGTGGACAGACTGCACACCACTTCTTGTTACAAGAGAAGCAGCAGCAGGACTGGACAAGTCAGTGCTGAAGTACCTTCCTCACAACAGAGGACACTCTTTACATCATGTAACTCTTAATGAAACTGAGCCACAACACAAACCCTACACAGCTCCAAGGCATGAAGCCTTGGTATTTTATTTCTCAGCTGTGTACCTACCACTTAACTCTGAAAAATATTACTTATAAAAGATGATTCCTAAAAGCAAAGTTTGGAATTTTATTACGCCTCTGGGCTAGATTGGCTGATCTTTGAAGAAACAGGGTTGTATCCTTTTCATCTGATATCCACAGGACAATATTTTAGCAGTGAGAGAGGTCAAAAGAAATAGATCCACAGGGCTCTTGGCACGTGGTGCACGTTTAGCCAGCAAGGCCAGCACTGCCAGGCTCAAAGGGCACCACACAGCCTTAATAATACAACACTCTGGAATTTGATGGATTATCCCTACCAAAGTGGGAAGATACCATCCAAAAGGCCACGAAGCAGATGGAACATGTGAAAAACACTCAGAAATGCAGACAAAATGAAAGAGAAAGTAGTGCAAGAAGGAATGCCTGTGACACCACACTCATTAGCAGTGACACAGAGACTTCTTAACCTCAATAATCAAACGTCTGTTCCCATTTTACAGAGCAGGCAGATTATAATAACCACTTCTGTTATCACTGCTGTGTTTTATCTCCACTTTGCTGTGTGAGCTACCACAGTGATCCCTTTCAGAGCTTTATTTATTCCCTAGAGAAGGCAGGACACCCAAGCAGACAACCATGATGGATCATGGTGTGGAGGAGCTGCTGGACACTGACCAAACTGCCCCAGTGCTGGGCACACAGCTGATCCACACCTGTGGATCATGCTGGTGGGGAGAGAAGAGCAGAAGGGTCCCTCAGCTGTTCTGAGCCCATCCCAGTTGGCTGCTGCTGATTCCCCATCTTTAATGTTTTACAGCCTTGAAAATGTCAGTGCCTTCAGGAAGAAAATGGCTTATTGAGAGGTCTTTTAGCTGAGGTTGAAACAAACTGCTGTTTTAGACCCCCCATTAAGTTACACTTTTATTTCCCTACCATTCCCTTATTTCACATCTTTCCAAGTCTAGGTGTCTGCAGGCAGTACCTGGTCCAAGGGCAGGTGGTGGGCCATCCACCCAAGGTGCTGGAACTGCAGCAGGGACCAGCCAGGGACACCAAGGGAGCTGCATGCTGGGCTTCTTTCCCTTCCTTTCTCCCTTTGTCACACACAGCCAACTGTGGCTTCTGAGCCGCCTTTCTCCTCTACCAGAGGACCTGGGGCCTTGCCTGCATTTGGAACAGGAGAAACGTTCCCGCAGGCAACAAGACCAGAAAATCAACATGGACAACTTAAACAGTGTGGAATTGCTATGTATTGAAAATTAACTTCTATTTTAGCTACAATTTAATCCATACTTTTCTTTGGTAAATGTGCCGATAGGTGTTTGCTGCTTGCAGATTGTCATGCTAAGCAAAACATCAAGTCAATTTGTTTTAAAAGAAATTGATTTGAGAGCATTAGATTCATCAGCATTCCCTTTTTCCAAATGAAAACAGGGTCTGAGTAATGACTCAATATTCTACTCCAAAAACAAATCTTTAATTTAACTTTTTTAAGTACTTGAATAACTTTTTAAAGCACCTGATTAACTTTTTAAAGCAACCCACGGCTGGTGGGACACTGCCCATCCATCACCACCGCACTTCCCATCAAACCACTGCCGAAATGTTTCCAGGCAGGAGCTCTGCAGACAGAGCTGTTTGTCCTGAGCACACCCACATCAGCTCCAGTGAGCAGATCCATCAGCCCAAATTGCCTGCAGATTGCAAAAGCCGAGCTTCCTCCTAAATCATGCCACGCCATGTCCTGGTTGGAGAGCCGGCTCTCACCGGCCCTTCAGATGCCAGGTGATGAGAAGTGCTGACGTGTCGCTGCCTCCAGAGCCATTTGCTACAGCCTGCAAGGAAGGCAGCTCTGAAATCCAGCTGTGCCCCACCAGCACCACGAGCAGCAGCCTGTGGAGCGGGGAAGGTGCAGCATCCCTGGCCTCGGCCTGTGTGGCTGATCCCACCAGCAGTAGCTGTTTTTCAACAAACACCTGGCAAGTGTATTTTAAACTGCATCCAAGGTTTGAAGGAGCTGCCTGTCGGGAAGGTCAGGAGAGGATGGAGAAGCTTCCCTGGGGAATCTGGCTGTTCACTCTGTACCATGTGGCATGTGGCCATCGCCCTGTGCCGCACATCCTGTCCTGGGAAGGGGACTGGCAGCCCCCACTGCTCACTCCATGGCACGGGAGCTGTCCTCTGACTGCAAACCACCTCTTCAGCTGTGGCACCAGGCAGCTGCTCCCACCACAAAACCAATTCACTGGGCACCACTGCCTCCCCTGCCAGACCCCCAGTACCAAACTGCCATGAGGGTGCTCACAGAGGTGAACCAGCCTTCCACTGTAAATGTTTGGACAAATACTCTCATAGCTTACACATTTTTCTTAATTTTGCTTTTTAAAACAACAATACTAGAGGCCTCCCTTTCGGCATGAAACAAAGAAATGTGACTTTCCACTTCCCACTCATTTTATTCCATGCTGACATTGCTGAAAATTCTATTTTTAAATAGAATTTCTTTCAGATGATGTATATTGGCAATCAAACGCAGGCACAGCATGGTTTTCTGACAAGTTAAAATTCTATGGTATTTTCTCCTAAATAGTCTTATGTACTGATTACTTAGAAGAGCGAATTCCCTGCAAAGCTGTACCCAGGCACTCGGTTTTTGCTCCAGCTGATAAATGTAAGCAATAAAAATATGTTCCATTCTACAGCAGTGCCTATTAAAATGTAAACACCACTGGAAGATTTTGAGCAGGCTACAGAAATGCTTTATTCAAAAGCAAAAGGCTGTCTGAGACTGCCAAAACCTGGCACGGCGCATCCATTTGTCAAACAGCGCCTTCCACCAGTCAGTGGGACAGTGCCACAGGGGTCAGACTGGGAGCACTGGTGCTGGGATTTCCCCAACTCAGCTTACAAAAATCAGGAGTTGCTGTGGGAGCAGGACATCAGTTTGATGGGTGCACCAGCACCCCGTGTTCTGCTGGGCTGATGGAAGAACAATGGCACCAGGTGCTTCCCCTTGGCCATGCTCAAAAGAAACCCCTGCCAGAGCTGTGGGGAAGCAAATGTGTCCCATGTTGAGACAAACTTTCCTACCTCTCAGGTCAGAGGTGCATCTACAGCCTGCGTGAAGCAAGATGCTGATAAATCAAAATTCAAAATGTCCCTCATGAATAATTCACAGAATGTGTGTGAGTAAGCTATAGCAGTGTAAATATATGTATGGCTACAAACAGATATGTATATATGCAAATTAACAAAGGAATGGTTCAAGTTACCCACATGGAAAAATACCAGTGACCTGAGGATTTTTGCTTCATATTGCTCAAACACATCAAACTGTAAGTTAAGAAACAGCCTGAAATTTATCAAACCATAGCATGAAGCCATCCTCTTATCTGTTCACTCGAACAGATAAGAACATTACAAATCCTCCTTATTTATTTATATTTGGCTTTTTCCTCAAGTTTTACTCTCCCAACCCATCAACTCCACCACACTGGCTGAAGTCCCCCACTGCCCCCATCACCACAAGCCATCAGCTCAGCACAACCTCATCCATACTTGGCAGTGAAATTACATGAATAACCATTACCATGGTAGGCCAGCAAGTGCATTAAACCCTGGAATTCATATAAACAACAGAAAAATATAAATGACAGACATAGGTGCAGGGTCCATCGATCATTCCCTTCTCCCTCACAGCAAGAAATGTGGGATCACATTAAAAATAGAACAGACACCTGCAACTAGACGGGTATTTATACAGAATATTGTGACAACTGTCATTTCACATTAGTCAGCAAGATCCCACAGGATTTGGAGAAGTATTAACTGTGCTGCATTTTTTTTTACTGGCAAAATATAATAAAATCCACTTTCTTGATGGCTTCCTGGTGGGGATTGCTCCTCTCCCTGAAGTCATTCATGAAATAAGGATGCTCCTCCAAAAGCCTGGATAGAAAACACTTTACCTAGGCACTGGAGAATGGAGAGAGGGGGAGTTTTTGTGATTCCTCACTAGGTAATCATCCATGCTTTTTCACAATGTTTTGATCATGCCAAACTCAAAAAATAACCATAAATGACTCGAAGGCAAGGCAGACCAAATGCATGATGGCTATCTGGTTACTAATCTGAATTATGACCCCCAAATTGTGAAGAAACACAGAAGGACTGTACACTCCTAAGAGCCCATTTCTTGAACAAGTTCCTAAAAGATCTGGAAGAGGAAAATTCCAGATTCCAGAGTCAGAGGTAGAGGCACTTCTGTTTATTTACAATAACAAAAATGCTTTTCCCATACGGATGAAGCATTTCAAGGTCTTGCTTGTTACCCTGAGCCTCATGCAATAAAAATAAGACTTTTGTGAAGGTCCTAGACGCTCCTTTTATTTGGTGAAAGACATTTACATCACTGGAAGCAAAACGTATCCTCAACAGCAATGTAGTTCCTGTCAGAAAACACACTGTGCCCTACATTTTACCATCACTGCAGTTAATCATTTATACACCATGCAGAGGCACGTGGTACTCACTGATAAACACCGAGGCTCACTGAGTGTCCCAAAGAACCTGCAGCAAGTACAGGCAAGGTGAACAAGGACAGAGGAAGAAATACCTTGGATACAGCCTCTGATGGACAGGGCTGGAGAAACAAGAGATGATGGACAAGGAGACAGAATTGGAAGGGGCGAAGGGAACTAGAGAAACAAGGGTGAAATCAGGACAAGAAAACATCAACAAGGCAAAACTCAAAAAACTTCATGGTGAAGGAAAGGGTCTTGAAACAGATGCAGAAAGAGCCAAGACGCCACCAATGGTTCCAAAGAAAAGGTGACAGAATTGGGAGGACAGACAAAGAGAGTGCTGAGTGCATCAGTGGTTCAAGGGGAGCCATGAGAAGTAAAAGGGCATTATCAGAGCATAGGAAGGCTTTCAGCAGCAGTGGCTGAAGGAAACAGGGGAACATCCGTAGTCTTCTGGAAAGAACCACAAAAATGTTGTTTTAAAACAACTCACACAAGAGAAGAGGCAGAACTGCCCCGATCAGAAAAACAAGGTAAAATAGAACGTGGCACAGTGGAAAGTGGAGAGCTCATCTGCCTGTCATTTGATGCCACCAGAAGCATTTTATAAACACATTAAAATTCAGGTTCTGAGTGCCTCTCGCTGAGGGAACTGGAGAGGGCATGGCCTTGACTCATGTCCTGGCTGGCACCGAGGTCCCCAGCTGTGCCAGCTCAGACCTGTGCTCCTGATGAAGGCCAGCTGTCAGTGCCCTCTGACACCCCAGTTTTCCCCTGCCTTGTCCCCTTGTCCAGGGCATCTGGGCTTGTTTGTACCAACCACACTCATGTTGAAACACAACCTGTCACACAACTCCTTGTCATCTGGGCTGGGAATTGGCTCAATGATTCAACCACGCTTCCCTCCCATCCCATCAGTGGTTGGTCCAACCCCAGTTGTCACCTGCCCAGCAGAGAGGGCCAGGCTACCTCTCCTAGACTCTACAGGGCTTGGAGGTATTTGTCATCGGACTCAGCCAGGTGGAAATTGTCCAGCTGTGGGCTCCTAAAAGAAAGGGGATAGAACCAGCAAGGCCATACACAAAATGTTTAACCAGTACAAGTGGTACAAGCCCCTTGGAGCATCTTTCTCAACACTGCAGCAAGCTCTCCATCTTTGCCCATCTTTACATCATGACCATCTTTTTGGAAGATAAAGGAGCAACAGTTCAATTCAGGCATCAGTAGGTAGGGATTTTCCAATGTCTGCTGGGCAGGCCAGATGATCCTGATGCCTTGACATATAATCCAGATTCTGTACTGCATTGTCATATAACTATGAACTTCATATAAAGTGTTAGCAAAATCTCACAGTGTAGTTAGACAAAACAATCCTTTTCCAGCCCAAGAACCAAAGACACCAAGTTGCAGCTTCAGACCCAAAAAGTGTAAACAGTGAATTGAGGAGAGCAATCTGGGAGGATGGGACTTCATAACCTGAAGCTGTAATTGGACAATTAACCCCAATACGGAAATGGACCAAAACTTATAAAAATGTGAAAACTCATGTCCTGTTGTCCATCTTTGGTGTAGCCTCAAACAGGCTCTTGTACTGCCCAATGTGCATCCTTTGAAGGCCCTTTTAATAAATACTAACTTTACTTCTTTAACACTGTCTAGCCTCTGTTCTAGGTAGCCTCTCAAGGCATCAATCCCAGCTGATCCTCTTGACCTTGCAATCTGTATTTTAATTATTGTGTCCTCCTGGTTACACAATATCAAGAATATCAAGGAACCTTACAACTAACAATCTTGTGTTTGGGGGTTTTCCTCCCACCATGGACTTTCAACAACTGTTACACATTTTTCTTTGATTTTGATAATCTAATGTTAAAATCACGACCTATCCCCAATCCACTTCAGATTTTGTTCGTTTAATCAAGAGTTGAGCAATTTCAAAGATGTTTTTACAATTCAAATACTGGGTGGTTGCACGCTGAGCCGATCCTTTGATATCTGTAAAGTTCTCCAATGCCAACCTCATGGTTTTAATCTTCCTGGTATTGCAGGCAATCTAGTTGATCTTACAGACTATTCTGATTAAATGATCTTTTTTCTCTCACCAGTTCTCACAAAAATCTATAAAATATTTACAAATGTGATACAATGAACTTTATGTTCTTCTTTTGCTTAGAGCAACACTTGCTGCACAGGTGCTGACATTTCTTAATCATCAAAGAAACTAAACCTAAAATTCTTTAAAACTATTTTATTCAATATTCTATTGGGGTTTTCCCCTAACAGCAATCACTGCACAGCTCTCACAGGTTATATATAAGAAGAGTTATTTTTGTGGCTAAAAGACAACAAGAAGTCAATAATCTTTGGCAGACAGCCTTCACTGTTCTGCTAGCACAAGCACATCCAACTGCTGATGAGCCTTAATGTTTCCCTGATATTGTTTTCTGCTATAAAATGGAAGATCTAATCTATGCTGAAGGTCAGTCCCCACCAAAGCCTGCAATCAGTGATAGCCTTCATAAACTCACTGAAATTTCTAATATTGGGCAACATCCTCTGCCCTGTCACAGCAGTGGCTCCATCGATGTGTCCTCTGCCCAGGATGCTGCAGAGCTGGAAACGCCTCCACTTCAGCACCAATCCTTGTACACAAGGAAAAGTTAATCCATAAATGAAACCAGAGCACGTGGAAGCTGCTGGCACAGGCAGTATAACCCCATACACACTTCATGAGAAAGGATAAAACCCTGCCCACATTCTGCTAGGGACACACACTTGCACATGGGGCAACAGCAGAAGAAAATCCATCCTTTCAATGATCAACTCTAAATGTACAACATCTCTTAGAAAAAATCTTAACTCAAACCTAGACTTCTCACCATACCTTGGAGTCAGGCAATTATGAGGGACTTTTAATGAGCAATTTAGGTAATTAACAAGTCAAATATATAATATGCAAGAAGCAACATCAGTGTGTCGCTGCTCCATGGCACAGTGCTCCTAATTCTGGCCAGTGCTCATGATGGCATCAGTGCCATCTCCTGCCAACACATCACCATCACTCCATGATGGCTGTAAAGGGTTTTCCATACAAGCCTGAGCTTGGCTCATGTTGGAGCATGTTTGACACCAACATGTGTAAAGTATGTTGGGTAATTGCTGCTGGAATTCAGCATGTGCTGTATCTCATCTAGAAGATGCAATTTACTGGCTGTATTCCAGTAAAATAACTTTATGGCTTTCTGTCATGATAAATAACTGTTAATAGCATAATGGAATTAATATTTACTTTGAAGCTATGCTGTCTATTCAAATAAAGTTGCTATATATAGAACCATTCCCATGCTGCTGGGCTTCTAAATGCTGAGAATTGTAACGACAACAGGCAAATATTAAATTCCAGTTCCCTCCAGCCATTAATAGACCTTTAGATTTTGGGTTTCTGATTGAAACCCTTCTGTGTATTTTATACAGCTATGACAGGTCAAGAAGTGTTAATTCAAATGTGGGACAGAGGAGGCAAGGAAGGGCTTTTGGGGTCTGGGAGCTCCCTCTGCCTGCTCTAAGAATGGAGACAGTGCAGCATGGTGGTACTGGACCACCAGGCTTGGAGCTAGGGGCAGAAACCTCAGCAACTGTTCACAGGAAAGTTCATGATTTAACACATGAAAATTGATTATGTTCTGGCATTATAAATGTACTTTTTATAATTCCAGAAAGGAGAGATTAAAGAGACTTTGAAGTCTAACCATGTCGCTTCTTCATGGGCATGAAGAGAAGTACACAGAAGGCAGGAAAGGAGATGGCATTTCACCTTTTTAAGCTCAAAAACATGCTTCCTTTTAGTAAGAAAATGCTTAAATAAATTCTCTCGGCTATGGTAGGACTTTACACACACAATGGAAACCAGCCTGCAAGGACAACAGTGAGCCTGGCCAGCAGAAGGACAAGGAAGAGCTAAGCCATTGTTCCCATCCTGCATGCTCAGAAGGAAGTTCAGCTGGAAGATTAGGCAGTGCAGCAGTCACAGGCGTTGCAAATCCTCCTCACAGGGCTCCAGCAGGCTGGTATCACCTCATTCTGCTTTTATTCAAAATTTCTTCATGGCAACAAGCACACAAAAACTGCAGGCAAAGTGTAACCATCAACAGAAACGCCCACACAGTATCAGAGAGTGTCTGGGGTCAGACAGAAGGCAGAATCTTCACAAACATATTTATAGTGCTCTAAGACGCTGCAGTCCTCTGGAACATGGGGCCTTTTAATGGAAAAACACCATGTATTTGTCATGGCAAGTGCCAAGGAGGCACTCCAGCAGCATGGTGCTGTCCAGTGTGGAATGCAGAGGGAATCCGTGCTGGGGCTGCAGTGGGTCAGTGATGGCCAGAGCAGAGGTGCTGGGGCACAGAGCCCTGCCACCACCACCATCCCCCTGCAGGGGCAGAGACATGCCCCAGCAGCCTTCAGGCCTTGCATTGGGAGATCAGAACCTTTATTGATTGATTTGGGTGCCTGAACTCTTCACCTTAGAAGACTTCAGAGCTACCGTGCCTTATTCTGAGAACTCAGCCAAACATTAAACCAAGCGCAGCTGTGCCAAGCGCTGCAGTTAGAGATGGACACCGAGCCTTCCCTGGTGCATGGAGCTGTGTCCAGCTCCTGTCCATGGAGGACGGAGGGCTCCAAGCTGCGTGTGGAACATCACAACACTGAGCAGGGGACAGCAGAGGCTCGGGCTCCGGGCTGTGCGGCCGGCAGCCCCCCGGGACGGCAGCGGGGTCTCTCCCGCACGGAGCTCGCTGCTGATCCCCGGCAGCCACGCGATGGCAGCAGAAATATGGGAACACCGGAGCGGACAAACCATTATCCCACCGCTCCAAGGAAAAGGTATTCTGCAAAGACGAGCTAACTGCTACATGTAAGCAAACGTCTGCGATGGTTTTAGGACAAGCAGACAGTAGAAAAAGTTTCTCTTCCCGAAATACAGTAACTCACACTTGCTGCATTCCTGATATTACCAACAGGGTCACTCGGGCTTCCCTGCTGTAGCACACAGTACAGCTGTCTCCCCCAGCAACTTCAACCTGACCTACAGCAGACACAGCAAGATTCAGAGCACAGCTCCTGCCTCACACTAATTCCTGGGTCAGACCCCGGCTGGGAACCAAGAGAACCCCTTGCTGCTGGCATTGCCAAACCCATCCCTGCTCCCCTCCATCACATCTCCCTTCCACTTCACTCCAGGGTACTAGTGGGCAGTTAATACTCTTTATGTCCAAAAAGTGTCCAAACACCATCTAATTAATGCTTATACCTTCCTTGTAAAAAAGGGAAGTAAACAACATCCTACAAAGAGGTGGCCATCCAAACGTGCTGGATGTGTCCACACTCTGACATCCCCTCTTGCCAGGTTGTGTGTCTGCGTTGCTTGTTGGGGACACCACCAGATTGTGTTTAGGAATTCCAGCACCTTCAAACCTTCAAACAAGACTCTGCTCTCCCTGCTCCCCCTCCCCATGCTTGGCAAGCAATATCCCACTTTCCAACAAGAACTCAGGAAATTAAAATGTTTAATGCACCCCTGACGCACACAGAATTAGCAGCAATACAGCAAACGAGGTTTGCCTTCCTGCCCAACACACAGTGAAACAGATAAATAAAGAGAAGCTCACTAAAAGCCGGGCAGGGAAGACAGAGCCACCGAGGTTCCTTGCCTCCCGCGGAAGCCCTTATCTCCGTCACAGCCCACAATGCAATTACAAGATTACAAGACACATGCTGCTCCAGCATCTGGATCCTCTGTGCAAACACAGGGATCCCTACAGAACCAGGAAACCTCTTCATCTTGTGAGGAACAGCACGGATTCTCCTCGCAGCACGGCTCCCACTGACCCCTCTCCAGGCACCACCTCCAGGGACAGACATCGTCTGGAGTTCGTATTTGTGCACACAGGCACAGAAAGAAACTGTGTGATCAAAAAGGTAAATTCTGACCACTGACTCTGGTCCAAAAAGCATTCATGTTTATTTTATTTTGCTGTAAACTGTCTCATCTACATTGTAAACCCAGGGATAAAGTCTGTACTGGTACTCCTCCATTCCCATCCCCGTCCCCAGCACGTTAAACCCAGACCACAGAGCCAGCAATCCAATCTCCATATATTTTATTCTCAATATATTTCATTTCTGGCCACCGATCTTTAGATCTCCTATTGGATTTTGTTTTCGTAAATGGATTTTCCCACAGAGCTGGCAGAAAATAGATTTAATTTTGAATTTCTCTAAACTGAAATAGTCAATATAAATGTCAATGTGTGTTTGTGCCATGCAGCCAGTGAGGCGACACAAGCCTCACATTTCAGAGGGGTGTGGGGGCCTGCCAGTGTGTTTTGTGTCTGTATACTTGTTCTAATGCTTTTTTTCATAAGGATGACTAAAATTGTATATATATTTATTAAAATTTTTATTTTGCTGTTTTGTTTTGGGGGTGCAAAAAGCAGTATGATGTCTAACACTGCTTTTCAGGCAAGTCAAGAGGCAAGATTCCCTGTCAGCAGCAGGTTCTGCAAACTGACATCCCCACAGACCCATCACAGAATGGTCTGGATTGGAAGGGACCTCAAGGACATCCTACCAGGGACAGGGACACTTCCACTACTGTAGGTCCCCTGTTCCCTCTCTTTCCCCAGCACAGGGTGTAGCTGCAGCATCAATTACTCAACAATTCCAATCTAGCCTAATGTTAATGTCATTAGTCCGCAGAGATCCTTTTGGAATCATTTACATTGAAACTATCTTTTAACATCCTAAATGAAAAATGCTCAGACTTCAGTGAATAGGATTTGAATTACAACCCTACCACATGTGGCTCAGCTTTATTCACGCTATTTATTAAACAGGGGAAAAACAGTGATGCAGTCAATTACAGAGCAATTACCTGAGCACTGCTGCAAACCTGTTGCCTTGCACTGCAGGGACGGTGGTTGCCCTTGAATTGGGCAGAACTTGCTACAGGGCACATGCCAGGCAGAGCATCCCCCAAGGCCCTGATCTCAGCTGAACCTTCATTCTGAGACACCCAGATA
This sequence comes from Parus major, assembly GCF_001522545.3. Taxonomy (NCBI): domain Eukaryota; kingdom Metazoa; phylum Chordata; class Aves; order Passeriformes; family Paridae; genus Parus; species Parus major. The sequence goes on from NC_031789.1 coordinate 3,647,242, forward strand.
CAAGGAAAACTTTTACTGATGAAGTTAAATAAGCCACAACAATTAAAGGATTAGGAATGTTATGGGTCTTGTGAAGAATAAAATCTTCTGGACATGTACAGGGCATTAGGAAAAGAAGCCAAAACTCAAGAGAATTTGCTGTGACTTTATGTTACTGCAGGAGAATACATCAGGACCCTGATATACAAAAGGATTATTGATATGTATGTTCCCTTCTGAAGAGACTCCCAGGAGATCCATTCCAGATTTAACAATAATCCATACTCCTCTTCAGAAATGGCAAAACAATGCTCCCATTTCCCAGGACTGCCTCCAACACAGGAATCATTAAGATGCCATCACACCCTGCATTCCAGGTGCTGTAAACACCAGCTGGAATAGGAATAAATCCCAACCACAGCTCATGAGCAGTCAACACCTCCACATTTCTGCAGCAGCATCTGCCTGTGGTGCCCTCTGTGGAGACGTGCACACTGCAAAGGTGAGTGTGCCACAGCCAAGGTGCGTGGGCCACAACAAAAGTGAGGAGATGCTGTTGGACTCCATGGTCTCTAATGAGCTACAGGGGATTAAGGGAGAGGCTGGTTATAAAGGGGATCAGTCAAATCTCAGGAGAGGCATCAGGACAATGCTATTTGCAACAATGATGAAGAACATAAAAGTGTCCCTCCTTGTGAGCAGTTTCTCCCTTGCTCAGGGCTGCTTGTTTGTGTCAATGTATGCACACGCGTGTGTCATATTTCCAGAAAGCCTCTCACATTAAACTCTCCTTTCTCATCCACAGCCATTCCACAGTATTTCTCTGGAATGCATTAAGCAGACTGACTGAACAATGTGATCCTAATTAGTTTGCAAACTACACAGCTCACCTCTGAGGGCGAGCAAAGCCCGTGTAAATTAAAGTGAACTGGAGTGAATTGGCTCAGGCTGCCCGAGGAATCACTCTCCAGATTAGGGATGCTCCAGAGTGCCCCCTCCAAGGCTGCTCCCACCCTCCCGTGACAACTGAGTAGATTTCAACCACGATAGCAGGGAATGGAGAGATGTAAAACCACTTTGCAGTTCAATATTCCATGGTGGGCTATTTTGTACAATGCAGAGAAGCCCATTTGGTCATTTTCCAAAAGCACAAGTCTGGTTCTTCGCAGCTGCCCCTGGCCCCAGGCTGCAGAGGCCACTGATGCCATCCCCACCCCGGTGAGCCAGGGTGGGCACGGGGACACTGCCAAAACCCAAATGCTATGGAAACCCGTGTGAAGTTTTGATGGTGATGTCCCAGGGTTTATGCAGTAATTGAATAATCTAAAATTTTCATTCCTGTCCTCATGGACTAATCTGCAATAGTGTTAAGGGACTGTTATGATATTAATTAAATACAAGTCCTGCATACAAAATTGATACTTCGCATCTCCATCTCCACAAGGGAGTTTCTCTCTTAATAAGACTGAAATCAAGTTTTACTTCTTTGTTGGTTTTTTTTGTGGTTGTTTTTTTGTTGTTTTTTTTAAGGAATTCATAAAGATTATTGAATTGCACCAAGGAAACAAACACCCAATCTACAAGAGACCAAGATGTTTCAAATACAGAAGCTCTGGTTTCTGGAGTGGGACTAGGGGCACAGTTCTGCCCCAGCCTTGTGACAACCCTTCTCCATAACCACTTCTCAGGCACTGAGGTTTGGAGAGATTAAAATATCCTCAACACAGGATAAAGAGCAGCAGGATCAACGCAGATGATTCCAAAACGCAGATGACAAGAGGGAAATTCACTACAAAAACATGACCTCGTTTTAATTTTAGCAGCAGTTTACTACGAATTCACGTGAAGGCGCAGTTACACTCTCCTGGAAAAGTTCACACACAAGAAAAGGCAGAAAGGCATCCGCTGAGCCAGGCACCTCCGATGAGGAGCAGCACCATCCAGAATCACAGCAAAGCTATTCCAACACTCCCCTTACTATTATTTATTAGTTAAAATTTTTAATTATGTGAATTGATTAGGAACACATCACCAGGGATCCTAATTAATTAGAATTTTAAAAAGGATCACAGACCGGAGATTCCATAAAGAATTGCACAAAGAGGTGCATTAAGGGAAAGGCCAAATTAACTTCTCCTTTCTGGTTTATCCAGCCTTTTCTAACAGGACTGTGATCAGATTAACCAAGTAATACTCAAACCCTTCCTGCACAGCAATGCTAACCAAGGCAGCAGCTTGAGGATTTCAGGCCATTTTCATTTAACATACACTTGGTTAACTAGTTTATTCCTCCTAATCCATATATATTTAAATGAGTGCATTACTAGTCAAATTAGTTTATTCCTTATTTATGTCCCAAATTTGCTTTAGCTGCCTCACCCATGCTCACCAAATCCTTCTATGTGGTTCTGATAGACATTGACATCCCTCAGGATCTGATGTAGACTTTTTGTTTCAAAATGTATTTTTTTTATTTACCCAAAACTTGGAAAGACAAAGGAGCCATCACATTGACAACACTTGGGAAGGAATTTATGATTAAATCTTCTACTACAAATCCCTGTTCAGAACTGGCTGGTCAGTAGCTTCACAGGCCAGCATGTTCCTCCTCCCTGCCTCCAAGCTGCCATTTCCAGAGCAATGTTTGGATGCTGTTGATGCTCTTGGCTGTCGGCTCTGCAAGTACTTTTCCATCAGTGTGACAATGATCCCTATTTATCTTCTGGCTGCAAGAGTCGCTGAGATGATCTGGCAGTGCCACAAGGCAGACAGTTATTTCATGCCCTGTTAAACCCTAATGCGGCTAACTACGGTATCACTCCAAATTTGAAAAAAGCCTTTTTTTGTTATTTTAAATCTGCTGCCTACGTGTCCAAGTTGAGAACATTGTTTCCTTTTAGAATGGTATCAGAATCCTAAACCCAAAATGCTGTCTGTGAAGTACCATGGTGTACTGATTGAGTAATTAATGAATAAGGTTAAAACTACATCATTCTGCCCAAGAAACACCTGGAAGTCAAGAAAACAGACTCCTGCATAGTTCAGGACAGAGACTTACAGTGACCACCCAGGTGCTGCCTGTGCATGAGAGGGTGCAAGTACCTCCTTGAAGAAAGAAAATCAGGTACTAAAGGGCTCTCAAGTTGGAGAAGGATTTAGGAATGAATGGCTAAACCCTGGTACATCCAAATCGCAAAGCAAATAGTTTAACACTTATTTTCCTGAGTGGTGATTGTGATCAGCCACAAGGAGAAATCCTGAAAGCTGTGCTTCCTCCAGCTTCCACAATGTGCCCATCTGTGTTTGTTACTTTCCAGGAGACACACTTCACTAAAAACAGAAATTAATGGGTTCAGTGCAGGACTCTTTAAGCTAAACAATGATCATCACCACATCCACACAGTCGGGCCCTAAAGGGATGGAGAGCTCCAGCTTTGGAATAACCCCAAGAAATTCCCATTTATTTTCTTGTGTGCTCATGTGGCAGCCAAAGGTCATCAACAATCTCTTGCTTCAGGTAAAAGGACAGCACAGGGTCTGGTGTTCTGCATCGTGAAAAGTTTACAGAAGTTAATTAAATCCCACTCTGCAAACCCGAAACAAAACAAGGCACCATTTCTGTGATGAGGACTTTTTTTTTTGGTGCTTGTCATAATAAAACATTGTTATTGGATGTAAAAATTATGGAACAAAGTTATGCCTCTCTGGTGTAATATAATGCAATACATTTAATACTATTTTAAACCCCAAAACCTCATTAGAGCAGACAGAATGTAAGAATGACAAATGGGCTAGGAGGAAGCTGGAGCACGAGATGAATTCTGGGCACTCATCCCCTTCCCGTTGCTGGCACTGACTTGGGGGATGCCAGGGGATTGTCAACCACCAGCAGCACGTGGGGAGCACAGGGTGCCCGTACCCCAACAGGAGCAAAGTGTCTGCCAAGGCAGGCCTGGGGGTGAAACTGGAGAGCTCAGCTTAGCCCAAAGTGCAGCCTGGCAGCTGCCAGACAGGCCTGGAAACACAGGTGAAACTCTGCCTGTCATGGACAGCCCAATTACCCCAACCCCAGCCAGGCTCACAGGCTGTCAGCTGTAACATCAACCCAGCCTACACACAAACACATACACACACATACCCACACAGACACACACAGACAGACAGACACCCACACACACCCAGCAGCCTCACCTCCTCGGCCAAAATGACACAGCTGAACACTGCAATTACACATTGTTGCAGCCTTGGACCACTTTGGCCCCAAGTCTGGTATCCAGTGTTGGGAATACAGCCCTGCTGCCTTAGGAACGATCTGGGCACAGCTCTGAGGGTAGGCTTCTGCTACCAGAACAAGTAATTGCCATTTAATAAATACAAAACTTGGATAAATGCACTTGTTATCCACACCTGTGTAAACCTTTAACATTAGAAGTGACCAGAGTGACCAAAACGGCTCTCTCCTCATGCAGATGTTAAGAAAGAGAAGTGCTGTCAAGCAATGATATATTTTAGAACAAACAGGCTTATTCCAGAAATAATGCCTCAGGTGAAATCACTTGCATGAATGTTTGAGTGGCTGAATACCATCAGCAAAACAAAGGTTTTCTCAAAACACACGTGGATTCTGGGCCAAATTCCACAGAAATTCTACCCCTGCATACTGCAAGACCAACACTCCATCAGCACACAGAAATTACAGCAACTGCTACCAAAACCTGGCCAAGATTTGTGAGAATCAGATCGGACCCATTCCAGCTGCCATGGTTACAGAGCAGCCCACCCTGAGGTGTTGGGCTGCCCTTGGCCAGTGCCTGTTACAAAACCCACGGAGGCCACCAGGAGATGGTCACTGTGGTGACAGTGCAGTCACACAGCCCAGCCAGCAGGCACACAGGCTGATGCTGAAGCTGTACTCGCAGTTTGCTCAAAGGAGTGATAAAGAACAAGTGTATTTGCTGGGGGTAGGGCCAGTTGTGGTTTAACCCCAGCCAGTGACTATGACTCAGGACATGGAGCAGGTGGAATTCAGCAAACAGGAGTATTTTTCTGAAGGTGAGGACAGCCTTTGTTGGGTTGAGGTGTCTTAGGGAGCCATCACCTCCCAGCCCAGCACAGCCCACAGCCACCCCCACCACGCTCCTACCTCCACTCCTTGCACCTTCAGTTTCATGTGATCCTCTCTGGTGGTCTTCCCATCTTTCCTTTTTTTCCAGCAATATCCATCTTTCCTGTATTTCACTTTCTTTCTGTTGTACAGGATCATAGAACCATTCTGTGGTCTAAAAGCAAGAAACAGGTTTGGGTTACATAAAGCAACAAAGCCAGACTGAAAGTGTTTGTGGAACAATGTCCCACAAACCAGCTAAAGCTGCACAGAACAGCAACAGCCAGAATTTGGTGTCAAATAAATGCTCCCCTTTTGCTGCTGTTACCAGGCTGAAGTGATGTCTGCGATCTGCAAACTGTTCCATGAGGACCTTGTACCTAATGCAGGAAGTGACAGTCATAGCTTAAAGAAAAAAAAAAAGGAAGTCTGATAAAATAGCCAAGATTTTTACTGGATGTATTTTGACTGCTACATGCTGAAAATTAGAAGGAAAGAAAATTTAGGAGAAAAAAGGATTGTTGTTATTTAATTACAATTTCTCTCTCTTGCTAACACATCAGCAGAATGAGATTCCGGCCACCTCTAAGGCTGCACCAGGACATGGATGTTTGCTTAAAATGACAATAAACAAGCAAAAAAGAAGGGAAGGATAAAAGCACAAGCTTATACATTGGTTTCACTGTTCTGCTTAGATCAGTGCTAGACAGGGAGTAACCTTCTCCCTTCTGAGCACCTTCTCAACTTCAAAGACACAGGAAAACTTTTACCACTTAAAAACTAAGACAGCAATTTGAAATGTCCTTAAAGGCACGGTGATGCCCAGCACACAGGAGCCAGTGTAACTTGGGTGTAGAGAGAGATCTTGCTGTTTGATTAGCGGAATCACAAGCAAGACAAGTCCATTGTAACTGAGAAATAACAAATACCCTCCAAGCTGGGAGGCAGTGAGTGTTTTTTCCACATACACATAAATATTTTTTGCTTGTGGCCAGAAACCCAAGCGCCATCCTCCCAAACTACACCTCCTCCTATCACCCAGGTCCCAGCAGCCTGGACCCAAGGGCTCAGGGAGGCTGCTCCTCCTCTCTTCCTCATACGCATCACCCTGAAAATAAACACTCGTGTGTCAGCCACAGTATCTGTTTGACAGCACTGTAGATAGTGCATTCATTCAGTGGAGGTATTGTGTATCTGATTTCAATGTTTATTCTATAACCCCCAGTCACTGCACATGTCAGCTCAAACCCTTCTCACAACACCAGAGAACCCCCAGGCCCTGTCGGGCTGTGTCCCACGTCCCCTGCGTGGTCAGGGCAGGCGATGAAAAGGCAGCGTGAGCTGATCTCCTGCCCGGTGCCTCTGTGCTTCACAAAACACGTGCTCAGAGGAGCTGCAGGCTCCTGATGCCAGGGAAATCCTGCTTCCCTCGCCCCCAGCGCCTCGTGGGCACAGGCAGGGCACAGCCGAGCTCTGCAGCCTCGCTGCTGCTCCGCAGGGCTGCAACCGGCTTTGTTACTCTATTTCTGCAATGAAAAAGGAACGCAGTGAGAGGGCACTGGCAAAGCAGTTAACGAGATTTATAGAAAATAGAGCCCAATGAAACAAAATCTCTTAAGGATCTCTGGAGCGGCTTTCGATTTTGATAAGAGTATATCGAGCTGCTTTAAGGCTCACAGAAAGCAGCTGGTTTTTAAAGATAACTCCATGAGATGAAACACAATTTTAACCTGATGTACACTGCTGCTGTATTTCACCTGCTGTAAGGAAGAAGAGAGGAAAGCTCTGCCCTGCTCATCCCTCAGCATTCAGACAAGTGATGTGTGGGCAGACGCAGCAGGCCAGGCCTGCCGGGGGTTCCCAGGGCATGTGACAGATGTGACTCCAGCCCAAATCTCTGGGGGTTTTGCCACTCAGCCTGAATTTGGGGATTTCCTTTTTCCCTTTGCAGATGAGAGGGACAAAGTCACAAGCCTGAGCGCAGGCTGCAATTCTCCATCAGCTCTGGATTTCCTCTCCTTTACGAGCCTGTGGCATTTAAAAGCTGCCTAATCTCTATTTTGGTTTCTTGCCTGTGGCCTGAGGGAAGGAGGGGGAAGGACAGGAGGAGTAACTGCAAAGCAGAAAGCCTTTTGTCTCAAGTATTGAAGAGATCTGGGATGTTTTCCTCCTTCTCACCCTGCTATCCACTGCCAAGGCTCCCACAAATTGCCACAACAGCCTAAGAGCTAATTTTGCCCAAATTGTTCCTGCTACAGCCAGGAAGGAGATCCTAAATTCTCTCTTCCAACTTATTTTTAATGTGAACAATCATCCCCCTGCAGCTGATGGGTCTGGGAACCTGCTGGTTGCTTGGGGTGAGTGACCCAGGGCTTGTGACAGTGCTCAGGCCACTGGATAAACCAGAGTTTCCCTCAGTAAGACATGGACAGGGAGGAACGGAGGAAATGGGATTTCCAGGGAAGATTTTCCAGAGATGTCATTTTGGATTTGACACCCAACTCAGCTGTGCATACTGACTTCTGGCACTAAGTCCTGCTCTGAGTGGGTTTTGTTTCTTTTGGAAACCCCTCACCTGGGTCATAGGAATCTAAACCTACTTATCTTGTTAACAGGAATCAGATGCAAAGAGAGAATAAATAGAAAGTAAGTTAAGGATATTTTGGTCAACTGATGCTTCATATCTGCCTCTCCATTAGTACTCAAATTTAGGTCCCTCTGGCCTGAAGGACAGAGATTTCCCCCTAATCACATTATTGCAATATTAAAAATGCTGTTCAGTTTAACCAGTTCCCTCTAAATTGTCACATCGAGATGTGGTAAATGTCAGACATATCAGTTAATGAAAACTACATTTTACTGCCTCAGGAGCTGGGGGTGCCAAAAGGGAATTGCAAATACTGCAAATCCAAAAGAGTCTCTTTTTCAAGATAACAGAGCAAGATCAGCCAGAACTATTCCTTGAGAAGGTCCATGGCTCTAAGAGTTATTTTTTTTATTATATAATCTGCATTTATTCCAGTTCCAATCCAAGAAGGATATTTAAAGGACAAATATGGATATTTAATATAGCTTCCATAAAGCAGAGGTACCACACACCAGACCCTTCCTGTACCTCAGCAGTGCACAAGCAGAAGTTGCCCCCACTGCCTGTGTGACAAGCCCCTTCCATCCCTACTCCCATCACCCTGAGAAATGGTTCCTGCAAACAGCCTGGATGATGCTATTTTCCACCTGCATGATATTTTCTCTGGCTATGAAGTTATCATGGAGCCAAGGGACAACAGGAGGGGACTATCTTCCATCTTCTGCATCTATGCATGATAATAATGAGAAATTAACTTCTGCTTTCCCAAAGGAGCAACCTACTGATGCAGAAACTGGCGGGGAAAAGCTGGAGTCCTGAAGGAAGCCATGAAAAGAGACAGCTTTTCAAGAAAATATTGCACCAAATCTGTGTCCCCGTTTCCTTAGGAATGCAAAGAAGAACAAGTCCTTGAACCCACCTTCATCCAGGGCAGTTTGGGAATGGGGAGAAGTGCCAAGAGCGAGTGTGACAAGGTACCTCCCACTCAGCTAATGCCCTGCCATGCAGCACAGCAGGCAGAGCTCTGGGGCTAGCAAACACTGCAGGTGATGAACTCCCAGTAACCATCTATTTCCTTCTCCTCTGCACTGTGTGCAGCTGTGCAGCCCTTGCACTGCAGCACTGATGGACAGGAACTGTCAGTCAGGAGCGCTTCCTGCCTGACATCAGGCTCTCAGGAACACCTCATCTCTTATTTCTTGTTTCTGCCCAAGAAAAATATCTGATGACCGAAGTTATTTCTCCCCTGAGGAATGCTGCTCTTCAAGTCTTCATTTACCTTGACATTTCCCCCACTGCACCTGTGGCTTATCAGAAGATTAAAGCCCAAATGGAAAACTGAAGGAGGAATCTCAAGCAGTTGCAGCCCTTGACATCTCACCCACCCTTGGCCATGCAGATAGCTGGACACTCATTCACTGTTGGTTTAGGAGGTCACCCAGACTCATTAAGGATGGAGGCACCCAAGGCCAAGGCAGAGCCATAACCCCTGTCTCAAGGGCATCACTCCACCAGTCCAGGGACACACCTGGAGGATGCTGTAACAGGTACGTCTCTTCTATATTGACAGAAAGCTTTAAAATTATATTTACATGGGCAAATGCTTTCAAGACTGTGGAGACTTTGTCCCTCACAGCTGTAACAGTGGCAGATCACACAAAAATTTGCTTGATACACACATTTTTCCCCCCTCCTAAATAAATGCTTGGCCTTGACCCTCAGGCAATGATTCACACTTGCCCTGAAAGAAAAGAAACTCCAGCATGTGCCCAGCCTGCACCAATGGGACCAAAAACCAAAGAAAAGCCCCTCAAGAACTCAATGTAGATGTTCAGACTTCACCATAACTGCTGGAAAGCCATAGCATCTGCTGGGGAGAGGCTGCTGCCATTATAACCTCCACTCTCCTCACTGCAAGCTGGGATTATTGGCACAGCAACTGAAAGAATCACAGATTATGTGTTTGAAATTTGTCTGATCTCTGAACTCTGCAGGGATGAAATAAAGACTTCAGAAGAGTCTTCTTATCCATGTAGTAGGAGGTATAAATCACAAGGAAATGTAAATATTCTGCAAGTTTTTTGTATCTAGAATTAAACGTCATTTGCATTTAAGATGTAAGTGAACTTCCTTCTTATCTACAATATTTAAGAAGTTAAAAGTCTCAAGTCACAGACTTAGCAATTTTATCCAGAATTGCGGTTAACGCAATGGCTAATCCCATCAAGGGGGCATTAATTGGTGTCTAGATGCTCCTTCTCATAGCAGCAGTAGGCCATAAAACTTAATCCTTACCTCCTCTTTCCAGCATGTAGCCTCCGTGTTCATCAATAAAAGTAATGTGATTCATTAAGTATGGGAGTAATTACCTGCGGCTCCAACAAACAGGACTGAACGAGCCATGCCAGTGCCAAGTTGGCTTTTGTGCCGTCTCACAGAACTGCCAGGGGCTGCCAAGGAAAGCCCTTCTGCAAGATCAGGATAAATGCTGATGGCTGCAACACAAGCTGCAGACCACTACACAGCTGCTGGGCTTCTCCTTGGTGTGGGCTTGGATACCCATCACCAGTCCTACCCCAAAAGCAGCTCCTCGGTGCTATTTAAGGAGTGATCAGGATGCTGGTGCCACAAAAACACATCGTAAAGACACTCTGTTTGCATGATGCATGGACACAGAAGTTAATCCCTGGAACATCTGGGGCTCTGCTGACAGAGGCAGGAGCTGACTGTCCTCCCAGCAGTGATGTCCCTGCAGCACAGCACAGGCAGGTGCCAAGCACAGCAGCTTCAGCTGTGAGTGATGGGGAGGCAGAGCCTTGCCCATGTCCCCGTGGTGTCCCTGTCAGGCTGCAGAGGCCAAGAGCAATGGGGCAGCTCCAGGCACCTCGGTACAACAACAGCTCTGACCAGCACATAAGACCAGTACAGGTCTTAGCACATCTTCTGTGCTAAGACTTGTACTCACAAACATGTCAGAAATGAATGTCTTTGCTCTGTGTCCTTGCTCTTGACTACAAAACAGGTAACAGGGCTACCAGCACTAATAAGAGTGATACAACTAACAAGAGGATCTGATTTATCAGTATCCATTTACTCTGCTGCCATTTATGTTTAAGTGCATTGCAGCTGGCCCCAAAGTGTGAACTCCACGGAAAACGCATGCAGCACCTCTGCCTATCATGGCTACTCAGCCTGATGAATTCCACCATTACAATCTTCTTTGTAGAGCCAATTAAAAAAAAAACAAACAAAGCAAACAAAAAAAAAACCAACACCAAAAAACAGGTTAAAAACCAAGTAGATATGTTATTGGTAAGCACAACCAGGTGGGTGAGCTCTGCTCTCCCAGTGACACTCAGTTCAGCACCTTGTCTGGACCTCCCTAGGCAGGAAAATCCTTCCAGTGACCTGTCCCAAAGCTGCATGTTTAGTTCAAGCAGTTAACAACAGTTTTCCCCATATTTTACTCAGCAACATGGTAATTCACATGTTGATGGCTCTGAACTCTGTAACAGACTTGAAAAAGAAATGAGAAACAATCTTTATGAACTCCTCAGCACACCGAGCAATTGAAGCCTCCTCGTAACGATGTAGGACCAAAGACAGAATATTAAAATTGTCATTAAGTGGAATGCACATGAAATGCTAAAAAGTCTTTCTGCAAATTATTTCTTGATATAATGTCATGCTGTAGAACTAAATCTTAGTACAAGGTATGAAAAAAGACAGTTAAATCAACTTTGTTCATTTAAATATAATTTTAAAAGAACTGGCATTCATCTCTTTATTGCTCAAGGATTTTTATCAATTTCTTTAGCCCTCATTTATTTCTCTTCCCTACTCCCATGGGGATACCATTTGATTTATTGGGAATTAATTCTTACAATTCATGAATGCTTTAAACTATTTTCAGATTAATCACCATCTCCACTGGTGCACTGAGGAGAGCCCCGTTCCCTCTCCGTGCTCACACAGACCAAAGGGCTCCAGCCCCCGGGTGCCAGCAGCCATTCTGCCTTATCAACTGCTCTCTCCATGGACACAGATTGATACAGCGAGGACCAAGGGCTCCAATTAACTTTTAAAAGACTTATTTGGAGATGGCCTTCTCCTGCAGGCAGTACTTCAGCTCTGGATCTGGTCACTTCCCAGCACAGCAGCGACACATGTGTGTGTGCAAACACTGCTGTGTTCTTATGGGGAAGGAAGAAAATGGAAGAAAAAATCTGTTTATTTAGTTAACTTACTTCCTGTTCAATATCCCCACTTGTAACAACCATCAGCTCCAGACTAACAAGGTTTCCACAGCTGTGTCAAAGTGGGGCTGTACCTTGGTTTTATCCAAAACACCACACACCAGGGAAATTTGCCAGGATGCACATGAACCATGTCCTTGGGCTCTGGCAGGTGTCACCTCCCCAGGACAGAGGCTGGCGGGAGCCACCTGGGCTTTGCTGGTAAATGGGAAAAATCTCACTGGGGATGGGAGGAGAGCAGAGGTCAGGGGAAGAAAAAGGGTTCTTCCCCTTTGACTCATGACTTGAGACACTATAAAAATCCATAAATATTTGAAAATTGAATAATAATAAATTAATTATACATTTTAATTGAGAACCACTTCAAATCATAAACACAGTTCAACAGCTGATGAACTTCTAACCCTGCAGGCAGCAAAACAGCAAAGACTGGAGGAACTGGTGATGCTGGTATGGGAGGGAGCAACTCCCCAGCTGTGGTTCAGTAACACATCTGTCCCCCATCAGCACAGCCAGGCCTGAAGATGGGCAGAGCACTATGGAAAGGGCTGGAGAGGGGACACAGTGCTGCTCAACAGCCACCACCAGCTCACTCTGTCCAGGCAAAAGCATCATTTGCAATATTGCAATTGAATTTAAAATGCTGATTTGCCTTGGACTCCGTCAATTGCTGGGACTCCATTGATTCCTGATTAATAGTAACTATGTACATAAATCTGTATTAAACTGGAAACCAGTGATGCTCAAACTGTCCCAGAAGCTGGGCTGAATGGGCTGCCTGTCCTAAGCCCACAGCCAGGACCATCAGCTCTTTGGAGGGCTGAAGCTTAGGACTGAGGCAGTTGTTGAGGTCAGTTTTAAGATGAGGCAACACAAGCAACCCCAGCCCTGTGTGGGCAAAGAGAGCGCTCCCAGAGCAGGAGGGCAGAGCTCACTGTGCATCCTCCAAATGAGTTCACAAGTGGTGGCACTGACCAAGCCTGAGCTCTCTTCAACAGTCACCAACAAGGCAAGTGCTGGAATGCCCTGCAGCAGCCTGTTCTCAGCCCTTCTTCTCTTTCAAATGAACCTCACAAATATAATCTGTTTATTTATATCAATTTAGTCCCATCAATTAATGATGACAAGGCAATTAACTAGAATGCCAGACAGTAAAAAATAACCACATAATGCCTTCTTTAGAGGAAATCTATTATGTAATTCCAATCGGTCTTCATTAACACAAAGTATTCCAGTAAAAGGTAGTAATCTAGTTATAGTCTGTGAAATATGAAGATCCGCAAAGTAATTTTTCAGAATTAAGGGTATTTTTAGTCAATAAGAAGAAAACCTGTCTGCATTTTTTTTGCAAAAAACTTTTTCTGCAAAAAACTACACAACTCTGTGACATAAGGAACCGGTCCTGAGCAGGCTGTGCAATATCACCAAAGAGGCACTAAATTCCATTTATCACCTCCCTTCCCCACAGCATTTGGGGGCTGGAGCAAGCTGAGAGCACGGCTGCACCCACTTTTTCCATCCCTCATCCAACACTCGCTGCACAGGTGCTGGCACCAGAGAATGGAGTCTCAAACCAGCAACTGTAGCTGTTTTCAAACACCCTGACAAGCAGGAATTGCGCTGCTTTGTGTTCAAATCAGTGTTCACAGCTCTGTTCAGATGCTGCTGCAGTACCCCACTCATCCCAGCCATTTCTCCTTCACACTGGCTGCACAACTGCCACGAGTGACAGCACAACCCAACCTGGCTCATTTCTACCTCATGGACTGAACAAGTAACTTGTGCACAGAACAAAGACAACATATTTGCTTCGGTATTTCATGTGAGGCACTTCAGAATTACCAGTGTTTTAATGGTAATAACCTAATTTATTAATTGTATATATTAAAAATTCAATTTTTAGGAAAAATGAGATGAAAAAAATGAGTCCACAAGACAATCAGCTTCACATGGAAATACACATTTTCTAATTTTAAGCCTTATTCCCCCTCAAACTTATTAATAAACTAGTAGTTGATAAGAGAGAATTAACCCCAAATATAGAAAATCCTGCAAACAAAGAACACAGACAAATATAAAAGTAGTCAACCACTTCTCCAAAACATGCCCAAGCTGTTAAGTACTCTTGACTTAAAATTTCTAATGAAGCAGCTTAAAAATCTCAAATTCCTACAGGAATATGTTTACAATACAAACTCAATTATTGTCTTATTCTGATGCTTATCATTTCTTACACCCTCTCAGCTCATCCTACTTTGGAATTTAATTACATTCCAGTATTTTAAGTTCAGATGAAATTACACATTTTCAGATTAATTTAGCCTAAACCAACTTTTGATAACAGCCAATCCTTTTTCTATCATGCCCTAATTTGTGGTCCTACAAGTCAGCATAAATTGCCCTTTTAAACCTTGCGTCACCCCACTATAAAGCCACGCTCACTGTCCCCAAACCCAGCACAGCACCCAGCATCGCTGGGTCAATGTTTGGGCAATTTCCTTTGATCAAAACCCTCCTTTTCCTCCTATCTCTGTTATTTTCTGAGTTCAGCTGACAGAGAACAGTCAAGGGGTGACTGTTCCCCACGCACTGGTTCAAGGAAGGCGCGACCTTTTCTGTTTAGTTAAAATCCAAGGGCGATGTTCTCACAAGGACATTTCAGCTCAGCTGTCACAGGAGCAGCACAAGATGGGAACAGAGGCCTGAAGCAAGCCCAGCACTCAGCTTCCCCAACCAAACCCCAGGACGTGAAGCATTCCCTGACGGACACCTGATGCTTCCCACAGAGCTGCCAGCATCGTGCCGGGAATCCCGGCCTCTCCCCAGGCTGCCTGAATCCAAGCACGGCCTCCACAGCTTTCCTCTCACCTCCCTCCCACCAGTTGTGATCTGATGCAACTGTCAAATCCTCGGCATGTTTGAAACCTACTTGTTCAGGAGCCAAGTGGAGACTCATCTAATCCCTGCAACGAGTCAGATGCTGCAATTGTGTTAATGCCATACAAGATTTCACTTTCCACAATTTCACCAAATTTTTAATATTGGCAAGAAACTAGGATTTAATGTTACATAATCTGAAGAAAACAACTCAAACCCTACTCATTTGATCCTTTTTATACGTTACCTAGAGTGTCCCTCATGTCCTTCCTAAGGGCAGAACCCCCTCTCTACCCTGCCCACTCTGGCACATCAACACTACAACAGTGGGGCTGTGCCCACATCACCTGCTTTGGGTGCCCTCCCACCTGCACGTGCCTCCAGCTGAGACCAAATACTGTCTCACCCAGTACTAGGGATTTTGGTAAAGGCACGTGGGCAGACTAAAGGAAGCTGTAATAGATATAAAAGTCTCTCAAGATCTGGGATCTGTGCAGGATTAGAAGTGACTTTTTCATAAATTTCAGGAGTTGTGGAGATGAGAGCAAGGATTGAAGAGGAAAAGAAAGCAGACAAGAGCAGCAGTTAGAAAAGCCTGGGAGTAAAACCAGTGGGAGAAGAGAAGGCAGAGCAAGCATGCAAAGCTGTGATTATAAAATCCTCCAAATCTTTCATATCCTATATTTAAAGCAGAGCACAAAATGCTGCCCTGCTCTTGGCTACTACTGTTCTCAAAGGCCACAGTTTATTAAAAAAAAAAAAAGTTTGCTGCACAATTTAGAACTAGTTGGCTCTGCTAAAGCTGTCTGGGATTACAAATGCCATTGAGCAGGGAGACAGGTCCCCACACCACATCACCACCAGTGTTACCATCCCTGGCCTGAGGCATCTTGCCTGAATACTGCAAAGTAGAAGAAAAATGCTGAACAGTGGAAGAGCCATGTTTCACCTTGGCACTGGGAGTTGGGATGGTGCACTACTTGGAGAACCTGTCACCTTATGCATGGAGTATTTTCTTGGCAACTGGTACAACAGCATCACCCTTTCTTAGCTGTTGATAAATCCTGTTACACAGCAAAGATTTGTACCAAAGCTTTAATTTAATTACTGTAAATAAACCCAGCAACTTGGCCAAATAGTTTCATGAGTTACCAGCCCAGCCGAGGGCCAGGACCTGTAATGCTCCTGCAGTGCTGCTCTGTGTGACATCCCAGGTAACACACTGCTACAGATTCACTGCTTCCAAAGATCCAGACAAAGCCTTCAAAACAACTTGGGTTACTGCCACAGAGACACAGCCCCAACCCTGCACCAGCCCACTTTGGCTCCTGACTGTACTGTGGTTCCAGGAGCAGCCCCACTGGTGCCCTGCAGCACTGATGCTTCCAAAGCCCTTGCAATTGAGTGCAGGTCACGATTTCAGCCCCTGTGCCACACTCCCATACTGCTGTGAATGAGCTTTGTGGGGCTGCAGAGAGAACTGATGGCACCCCAGAGAAACAGGTCAAACAGAGGCTCTTGGACATGCTGCTAAAAGAGGTTTTATCTCTCTTAAGGAAATGTGGAAAGGTTCCTGCAATTGTCACTTTGCTTCCTTTGCTTGTAACTGTGTAAATCAACCCCTAATACCCTGTTTACTCACAGCAGCTTAAGAGCAGGGGGAAACACGGGAGCCCTTTAGCCAGAGAGAATTAAATAAAATAGTGGGAACATCCCACAAATACCAAAGTCAATTAATTCATTTGTTACAGGGCAAGAGTCCTGCATAATTTGTCCTTTGAGTAGTTTATTTTAGCTAATTGCTTATCCAGCAAGAAGATCTCCCCTGCATGACCCATTTGCTGTGCAAGAGGCTCAACTGATGAGAAATAAATGGTCACCTTCCAGAGGGCATGGAGTGACAGCAGGGATACTCCATATGCTGCTCTGGTCCTCAGGCCCACATCTAGGGAGAGGAATGCACCCCCAGCCTGACACCTCATAAGCAGGGTGAGTGTTGGTGACTTCTCCTGAGGAAACCAGGAGACCAGAGTTCCCCTTTCCAGAAACTAGGATTTAATGTTACATTATACGTTACCTAGAGTGTCCCTCATGTCCATTTCCACCCAGCTGCATCGCTGCAACTCACAGCACTGTCTTCACCCTTCACTTGCCTTTTACAACAGCACTTAAGGCAACACCACAATTCCAGTTGTGAGGGTGGAGCTCTCTGTCAGCCACATCACCCACTCAGCTTCTCTACCAGAGGCAGAGCAGAGGCAGAACCAAATGGCTTAATGTCTCACTTGTACATCCTCTGTCTGTAAACATTGCTGGGAAACAGGTGGAGCAGAGCTGTCAGACCCACAGCTGCCTTCAGCTAGCCAAAAGATGGAACCAGGACAGATGTTATTGGTCTTATCAAAATTTTGTAAATTGAACAGTGAAATGGAACAGCCTTATTTATCTTAATTTAGTTCATCGTTGACATTTACAAAATAAATACAGGAATAATACTGTGGGCACAATTCACTCTCACTGATAGCAGCAGGAATCACATGTGCTCTGACAAAGGACAGGGAGTGACATGGCTACTGTATGCTGGAAGCAGAGGGTGCCAGAGGATCCCCAAGGGATCCCCCAGTACCTCTCAGCTCAACACCTCCTTGCAGCAACAAGTACATCCTCACTGGACAGAGACAGGCAATGCTGAAAGGAGAAAGGGGAGGACTGCAAAGTGATGCTTTGAGATTGGCTGGGCAGTGGGTTTTGAGTCACCACCAAAGAGGCAACAGGATTTCTGTCAGGAAAGCTTCAAGCTTTCACATTCCACTGGGAGGCTTCTGATGGGCTTTTACTGATGCTTCATCTCCCTCAGAATCAATAGAAAACAATAATCCCACAGCTAGGCATAAATCATGTTGCACAACTCGGCAAATCATCACGTGGGATGCCTCGGGACGAGGCCACTTCTTTATTTCCAGAAACAGCACCATTAATGGTTTCTGCCTGCCAAGCAACAAGATTCCCACTTTACAGCACTGGAAATCTCCACCCTACACTGATCCCAGCCACTGTCTCCACTTACTGCAGAGCAAATGTGGGCAAAGCTCATCTCAGCTGGTGGGGAGCTGGTGGGTGCTGGTACTGGGGACGAAAGGAAGGGAAGCAGAGGGGCTGCAGAGGGACAGATGCCCACCCACCCTAACACCAGTCCCAACAGGTGTCTGCCAGCCTGCAGCCACAAAGCCACTCCTCACACCAGTCCCAACACACACCCACCTGCCCAGAGCTGCAAGGCAGCTCCTAAAACCCCTTTTCCCACTTGGCATCCTGGTGATGCTGCAGCAGGTACAGCAGCCCTGGGCAGCACACTGCACTGTCTGTTTACAGGAAACAAAGCTGCTGCAGCACGAGTCAGAAACTCAACGCTCCCACAAACAGCAGCTCTGGAAAACCCCAGCAGCACCTTCCCTCATGTCACTTTACCTCCTGTCAGTAACTTACAGGAAACAAAACGGCCCGGCAGAGTTATCCGAGGCTGTGACACTTTAGGTACATCTGTAATTAAAACACAGACACCAAAGCTGCGAAGCAGCACCATAAAGCAGATCATTTTACAGCTGGCTGGGCTCCCTCTGATGTACTTGAGAACCATTTTTAAGTGACATAAAGTTTAACATACCGGTACATCTGCCTACCCACCAGATTCTACATGGAATTTAAAATTTAATTATATTAAAGTATTGTTACAGTGCACGTAGCAAGAACGCCAACCAAGTGTAACTTGAGGAGAATCTTTGCCAGATTGTTGTAAATCTGTGTTTTCAGGACTAGGAAGAAAAAAAAGAAAAATTCAAACCTGAACACCTGTATCAGTGCACTCAGCTTCATTATTGCTCACCCACCAACTGCTCCACATTTGGGCTGAGCAGAATCACAAACTTGTCCGGTGTTTCACTACAATGTCAATGCACACCTACAGCACCTGTGCCTGCCAAGCAATTACTCCTTACACCACAGCAAAAGCAAAGCCTGCTCACTGCCTACACACACTTGTTCAGCACCAAGAGGAAAACCTTAACGTCTGCAGGCAGCTCCTCATCTTCCAGCAACCACAACACAAAGCAATCTGTCCTCTCCAGCCTGAGTAGCAGGTCCTCTGGGATGCTTCCAGCTGCTCTGCAGACACAGGCACAAACATCCTCTCCCCAATTCCATGTTTCTAGCACATGCTGGCTAGCATTCCAATGGGCAACTTAAATAGCACTGTGCTTGTCATATAAGACACTGGCCCCATCAGGAAATCAAAGCATCAACCCCCTGGACACAGGGTACCCTCTGCCCAATCCCTGCCAGCCCGAGATGGTCACGGTGCCTTGCTTCAGCCCTGCATTCCAACCTCAGGGCCAGGTTTCCTGGATGTAAAAATCCTTGTCAATAAATAAAGAACTCAAATAAAAAGTTTATTTTTCATCAGTTGCCATCTGCAGCCATTAAGATGCAACAAGCTGTTGCTGGATGGTGTTTTTGACACAGAGAATGTATTGGAAGAAACAAGAGAATAACATTAAGGGTCAATTAGGAGCAACTTAAAGGTTATTTTTGAATATCTTACCTCCTGGACAAAAGAAGGTTCTTCAGTGCCATATGAGAATATAAATTAAGTTACAAAAGTCTTTAAGATGCAACAAAGACTTTCATTTTGTTGCTGTTTAAAACAGCCTGAAGAACAAATAGCAGGTCTCCTGTTGCTCTGCAGACTACACACGTGATGCAGGAAAGGGCAGGTCCAAGGTGGTTCCACAACAGCCATCAAGCCCTGTCCTTCACAGCCCCCTTTGATAGGAAGCACAGAATGCTGGACAATATGGAATTGTCTGCCAGGTTTGGGTGTGACCATCAGAAGCCTCAGCCCAACACCTCTTCCAGCACACTCTTTCCTTTCCTCTGTTCTACCCAGGACAAGGGCAGCTCCTCACTGATCCCACAGCCCAGGAACCCCAATCACAGGCCCAGTACAGGAGGCTCACACACACCAAGCAGCCTCCTCAACCCTAAACATCCTCCCACATGGGATCAAGAGAAGTCAGAGCCTGCCAAATACTGAATGTCTGTGTTGACCAAAGCCATGCTGTTTCCCTTGGCCATACAGAAAAATCTACCAAGCCTTGCTGCAGGCAGATGGGTTTGCTGAACTATTTCACTGCTTTTTTATCAGATAATTGCTTTTTCTCAGGATTCCATGTTTTCCAGAGTTTTCCTCTCCTGCAAGGGACAATGCTGGAGGACTCTTATGAGTCCACATGAAGAGGGGAAGGGGTCTTTGCACTCCAGCCCTGTGTGCCTGCAAAGCCAGGCAGTGGGGGCAGCTGCTTGTGTGCATGGAGCAGCTGTGGAGCCACCATTGACACGTATCCCTCTGATATGTGGGAGAGCCCAAGCCTGGTGACCATGCACAGGGGCTGCAGAGCCACTGCTGGGCTGGAAGGGCCAACCTTCAGCTCTGTCCCAGATGAATCCACAACAGAAACACAGACCTATTGCCTTGGTTGTCCAAGTTGGCCAGTGACATCTTTTGCTGTGACACAGCCCTTCTGAGCTGCCAGCTAAATGCAGAGGGAAGCTCTCCCAGAGGACCAGCACACACCAGGCTGGATTTGCCATGGGAAGAATTTGGAAGGAATACTTGAAGACCATCACCTGAGTGAGGCCAGGCATCTGGATGGCTCCCAGCAACTCTGCCCTTAGGTCACTTTACAATCAACACAGTGAGCTGTTAGAAGAATTCATTATTGGTGTCTCAACACCCCTGGACCACAGCAGCTAAAAAATCTATATGAACTAAGGGCTCTTAAAACCCATCTGTGCATTGTTTATTCTCTGCAGGGAAAATAAAGAGAAGGAAATACTGAAAGCAGCGAGACAAAAGTGTTGAGAGTCATGAAATCTATAAAGTGTAAAGAGAGATGTGCCACATTTAGCAGGGATTATGTCAAGCAGCATCCCAAGCTAGGAGTGCTGACAGCACACACACACTGCCTTCGACAAAGGAAAATAGGTCGTACACAACCCCAAACATGCCAGCAGAGCTTCCAGCAGCATGAGCAGAAAACCCAAATTTCAGCACTGCCCACAGGCAAGGTTAATGGTCCTGGAACCTGTGGAGAGAATGAGCCACATGAGAGAGCAGGACCTTTAAAATGTGCCTTGAAAGCCTAAATAAGGTCTCGAGAGGGCTTTTATTTACAACAAGCACAAGGGGAGATGGACAGAACTTTTGCTACCAATCACAGCTCTGGGCAGTTGCTTTTTCACAGCCTCCAGTTCCCATGAGCTTCTCCTCCACAGGGAGCCTGTGTCTCATTTCCCAGCAGCCAGGACATCCTGGCAGCAGCATCCACCCCATGCAGTGGGACAGCTCTCACACAGAGCACTCTGGAAAGAAGACTCACAAAGTAATGGCCTAACACAGTGAATTAATTCCAAAGCACAATTGTTTTCAATCTTCATTTAAAGCCAACCTTACCTAATCTCACTTTAACGACATAGGAAATGGAAATTCCCTTAATAATATAAGTTATGAATATTTATTACCCTATTTGTTACCTGAAAATGGAGTAATTCAATTAATTTTACTATTAATTATTTAATACAGAATTAATATACTGCAAGATCCTAACTTTTCTTTACAATGCTGCTGATAAAGATATCCCAGACAGGGGATGTTCCTTACGCTGGATTGATGGACAGGTAAGGCACAGGGTGTGCTTCCAGGGCAATGGGCACCTGGACAGGAGGTGGGAAGGCTCCAGGGACTGAAGCCATCCTGCTCTCACCATGGAGTAGGGCTGGTTCCCCTAGCAATCCCCCTGTGTCCTTTCCAAGATATGAAGCAGAGGGGCAGAAACACATCTGAACTGCATTCCCAGATGGAAAACTGACCTTGCAGCTTCTGGGCACAGCCAAGGCTTTTCCATTGCCCACTTGTGAAAGAGAGAATTCACCTCAGATTGCTCAAGAATATTTTTTAAATACTGTACAAATGCTAATGGCAGAAGACACCTGGCAACAGAGAAGCAAAGTATCTTCCTCTGGCAGAATGCTTCTGGACTCAGAAAATTGACTTTGTCATTGAAATTCCAAAGTAAATAACAATTAAGTTCTACTTGATATATAAATGTCAAGTAATTTTTTTTTTGTCATCGTGATTTGCATTTAAACTTGGAAATGTCAGACACTTGGCCCTGCTGCATTAGCAGAACGCTTCCCCCGCCCCGCTGCCGGAACACCCGCTGCGGATTACCCAGCACATCATCAAGTAACCAAACACCATTCCAAGGGAGCCTCAAGGTCGATGCTTGCGAGGTGTACTCGCTAATTTATGTTGATCAACCGGAGTGCTCAAAAGACTATTGTAATAATGTTCCAGTACATTTATATCAGTGTATTCAATCAATTGGAGTCGTTCAACAAGAAGTTTCATAAAAAAGGAATTTTTTCCAAAGGTTTGTCATAGCTCCTTCAATGCCACCACAATGGCCAGAGGGCCTCCCCTCCATGTCCATGACTAAAGCAATACCCAACCGTGCTGTAAACACGGGAACCTCTGTTTGGGAAAGAGATGAAAACATTCAGACACCAAGCTCAGCTCCAAAGCAGCTCCAAAGCATCTTGTCCCTCACTGCCACCCCCTGCCTTAGCTCAGTGATCTGTGAGGCATCACAGCCCAGCCTGGCCTGACCCTCTGCAGCAGTTCCTTTGCTGATGCCTGAGCTGCACAGCACCAAAACCCCACCACCAATATCAACCCTCTGCCGATAGCTGCAGCAGCAGCAGCTCCCACACACACCCAGAGCCCCCACAGCATCCATCCAGCAGTGACTCCTCACAGCAACTATACATCATCGTATTAGGAAACTCTGCATGTGTCAGTGGTGCAATTAATTCTTATTAATTTTGTGAGATGAAATTAGTAGCACCCACAGCAGCAAACAAAGAACAGGGGAGTGTTCCAGTTCAGTGCCAAATCAATGTCATTAATTCTGTAATACTGGGAGCCCTGATTGTAGCAACTCAGCATTTAACTCTTCCCATTAATTTTTATATTAAAAAAAAAAATAAATAGAAAACTAACTCAACAATTTCAAAAGGACCTTGAACTTATGTCACAACTTTCCCTCTCCTGGGACATTCTTTCTTCCAAGTGTAAACACACAAGAGGAAGGTAACGAAATGTTCATCAGAAAATTATTTTCATGCATTGCCTTTAGCAAACCATGCTCTTAAGATCAGAAGATGCTGCCACAAAAACATTTATAATGTCGTATCTTTAATGATAGCATGTAGTTAATGTGTTTTCTGACCCTTTAAAAGGCTTCTCTGGCAAAGGCTCAGCCAGAAATTGTTTTGAATTAATTCTGAAACTGGATTACCAACCCAGGAAAAAACATTGCTAATAGTAACTGAATTACCTGTTCTTCTGCAGCCAAGGAGATCCTCACAGCTGCCACCAGCAGGAAAGATCTATTCAGGGACCTTCCACCACCATGGCAATTCCAGGTCTTGGAGAACCACTGAGAAAGCAATTGGGTTTCCCACATCTCCTTCCCAGGTGCTACACGTTTTAATACAACAAACAAATGCATTACTTACCGATGTCACAAAATAAACAGTCTGGGGGGGAAAGCCCACAAAAGTAAAACAACAACACAACACAGCTCTTTTGTTCCTATATTTCATGGAAAGCAGGTCCTCTGTGCGCCCCACCTGCACAGCTGCACTGCAGAGGTGCAGAGAAGGCCTCCACGTCCATCCTCTCCTCAGCTGGGTGCTGTGGAACACCTGGAATTAATCTGTGCTGTTCGTTAGGGTGGCACTGCTGCCTGTGTCCCACTGACATGGCAGCAGGAGGTGATGCCAAACCTGGAGCACGCTGCTCCGGGCGCCTGCAGCACCGGCCCCTGCAACGGATGATGCTGGGATGCAGGATGCTAGAATAGGCTTTTCTCTCACCTGGCTCCCAGCAGGCTCCTTCCAATGGCCCAGCCCGCTGCAATAGGAAAGGGGTGGATTGGGAAAAAGAAAGACAGCAAAAGCCCAGCAAGACCAGAAAGCAAGAGTTGTTCTCTGCGTTAGTGAAACGTATGGAGCCAGAACATAGCTGAAACAGCAGGAAAACATCCACAGCCAAAACTCCATGTCTGGGTTCCCAGGGGAGCGAGAAGTTAAACATTTATGGCAGCACGAAGAAGACATGACATTTACTGAATAATAAACTGCAAACATGTCTGTTAATGCAGCTTTTTGGGACCTCCTCACCATCAAACACTTAACCCCAGCAAGGGAAACACCAGAACGCAAACAATCCCCGTGCCTGTCTGTGAGCAGGCAGAACATGGTGGGGCTGGTGCTTTTTTTATTTATTTAAAGTTAGAGGCAAGGGAGCTCTGTCAAGATAAACAGCCCACAACCTTGCTCAGAGGCTTCAGATCCGCTCATCTGAAGGGATACAATTAAATCCTGAGCAATCGGGTTAAAACTTTAACCTGCCAAGACTGTAGCTGTTCCATTTTTAATCAATCTGATTTCATTCAATAAAATGCTCATTAAGGCAATTAATGAGAGTTTGGTGTCACAAGCCATCAGGCATGACTGGGAGTTTCCACTTGGTGGTCAAGGCATTGATCAGTGAGTCAAGTCATCAGCGCGAGAGAGTCAATGTGCTGAGCAGGAGAACATTACCTGGTTTTGGGGGAGGTTGTTAGCCACTCCTCATGCTTTTCAAACGTTATTAAATAAGCTGCAATTTCCTGAAAGAGAAACGCAGAAAGAAAACAGAGTTACTTGCATGGCTGTGCTGGGAACTGGAAAGTTTTACAACAGAGACACGGAGCCGCCTACCCCGGGGCCAGGCTGCAGCTGAAATTGGGTTTTGACTGACAGAGAGCGCTCAGTAAACGTTCACATCCACACCACCAAGGCCAGGCTTAAACAGGACAATGAAGAGATGCAAATGAGGAAAGGCATTAACATTTTCCAGCACAGAGAATTTGCTGGTAACTGTGGTGACCACGGCATCGCCGCGAGCCCAGTGTGACGTCAGGAAGCAAAGGGGAGGGTAGCGACAATACGGACACGGGGAGCTAAATAAAATATTTATAAATAGAACAGCATCACTGCAGAGAGAATTACTGAATTATTAATCGTTGCCATAAAAAGCCAGCGGGTGACATCAACGTAAGTCATTGCTCCCACTTGCAGGAATGATACGGGCGATTACTTCCAGATCAGAACTGATTTGTTTGTAGGAAATTATCGGCGGCAGCGAGATAATTCACGACAGTGCCTGTAAACAGGCCTGAGGAACACGGGACAGACGTTCATCCATTGCCTGGGTACAAACCCAGGGTGGTCGCAAGGTGGCAACGGTCACCACACCAGCAGTGTCCTGATATCTAGAGATGGCCATGGACTCCTGGGACTGTGCTGAAAATAAGCCCCCTGCGATATACTCAGAAGCGTGTAGGGTTTTGATGGTTATCTTCCAAAAATTACCTCCCAGCCCTCTCAGAAGGGCCTGCATAGCAAAAGCCGAACAAGTGAGGTCAGTGAAACTGCCTTCAATGTACAAATGCCTCAAATCAGACCCCCAAACCACATGCAGTATCATCTCCAGCAGAAGTGTCCCCAGGCTGTACCTCCCATCAGCACAACACACGCCAGCGCCAGGGCTTTCCACCAGGAGAGGGGTTTTTATTATTTTTTTTTAGCTAGCTCTATATAAGGGCTGTCGCTTACAGTACCAAAGCTAAAAACCCCCACAATGCTCTCCAACCAGCTGGCCCAAGCATCTGCTAGAGCCACAAAATGCAATTATATTACTCCCAAACGAGACGTAAAAATATCTTGTTTCCAATACTCTTGGTTTTAAGACTTATACTTAATGTCCTCTGGGCATTGTGGCGGTGCCAGATCTCCGTGTTATGTACTTTATTAGAGCTGTGTGAATGTCATATTAATGACTCCTGACCAACATGTTTACACTGCAAATAAATTCTCCTGGAATCCATCGACGCACCCCTTGTTTCCCAAGCCAGTCTCTGCAGGTTTAAGGGATCCCCATACACACACATGACAGAGCAGCGGCATGAAGCTCCAAAAACTCCTCTTTTTAATTTCTGGCTAATGCCTAAATAAAATTCAGCATCAAAGAAAGCCAGTGCAGACCTCCACCACTGACACTGATGACCTTCCCAATCCTCACAGTTTCACAGCAGCTGCACCTGAATCCAATGCAAGGGCTGAAATCTGGATGCTACATGGCCAAAAAGGTCTGACCCCAGATTTCCAACAGGCTAAAACCACCAAAGAACTCTGTAACTAAAATTCTTCAGAAAATATGAAAAAAGATCTCTGGGGTTTTTTAAAGCCAGTGCAGTAATTCCACCAAAAGTGCTGCAATCAGCAGAGCTCTATTTCCAACCCATCCCACACTGTGTGTCCTCAGCTCACTATGCTACAAACCAGTGTCACCTCATGCTGTACAGTGAGATGAGCCCTGGAGAGACTGAGGAACACTCAGGAGCTCCCTGCACATCCTCCCCAGCACCAGGCAAGCAAGCATTTACAGAAAAAAACCCCTTCAATGCCAAGGCAGCTAAGGGGGTTCAGATTAGTCTGGGATTTTGCCTGTTCCTACTAAAATTTAACTTCTGTAAGGAGAATTAAGCCATTTTTCACTTTTGTGATGAACAAATACATTGCTGTGGCATAAAACCCCAAACTATTTCAAGTGAAGGAACTCAGCCTTACCAAGGGCTCATTCACTCTGCTCTTTCCTGCCAGCCCATGCCAGGCACATGTGAAAACCTAATCCCAAATTGTCACTAGCTGGAGGAGCTGCAGCAATGAGAGGCTCCCATGAGTTGGAACATGGGTTTCTACTCTGCTGGCCTGGCTCTCTCATGTTTGGGCAGAGGAAAGGCCAAGCTGCCAGTCAGTGCCACAGATACACATTGGGGAAGGAGGATGTGTTTCTTCCTTCAACCCCATTCCTTATATGTTCTGCTTTCTCTGACTACAGCTTTATGTCAGCTCTGCAGAGGAAAGTTCTCAGCCCAGCACTGGTGGTTGATCAGAGGTTTGCATGAGATGCCTCTGCCCAGTGGCTCCCTGTCTACATGGTGGGGCTCAGGCAGGGCTGCTGAGGCAGGGCTGGGGTTCAGCAGCTGCATGGGCTGAGTACCCTGCTGTCACACCAACACCCTTTTTCCCTTTGAAAAAAGAGGGAAGAAATAGATTTATCACCAGAAGACACAAAGTCGTTAAATAATTAAAAACAAAACTATGGCCACAATAAAAGCCCTCTGATAAAACCCTGCATTTTAATGCGTGTTAATTCCCCTAATGATTCTTTCTGTGTCTCACAGGGTCAAATCAATGTCCTCACAAAAAAATCCAATTATATCCCATTCATCGTATCTTTGGAGCAAGGCTATTGTTTGCTTTTGTCTCCTATCAAACCCTTTTCCCATTGCTTCTTGCCTGAACTACAAACGAAAGGCAGCATGGCACCAGCAAGGTCAGACGAGACAGAGCTGGCTCTGAAACCCCAGCTGGTCCTGGCTCCACAGTGATTGCACAGCAAGTGATGGAAATCAAGGGACGCCTGAACGTGACACAAACGCTCAGTCTCGTCACCAGAGAGTCCCCCTGCAGCACCAGCCAGCCCAGGTGGCACTAGGTGGACCTGGGGGCAACCCAAGTTTATCTCCATGGGGAAGGGCATCACACACCATGGGCAGCAGCCCCTGTGCCAGGATGCCCCACCCAGACCCACACCCAATCTCTCCCAGCTTTGAAATCACTATCAGAGTAAAGTGAGTGAGCATTGCTGGGAAAGGGTGAACCTCTGAAAGCTGTGTGGATCCAGCTCCACTTCCAAGTGTGTCAGCCAATCCCAGGGCAATGCTCAGCATGTGGCTTTCCCTCTCTGAGTGCCCACAGGACTGAGCTCACCACTCACACTGGTGAGAACAGGCTTGACTGACCATCTCAGGAAATCACCCCATAAAGCAATGAGATTATTTAACACTTAAATCACTCGAGCTGTGTTTTATCCCAAACTTGGTCAGATAATTCTGTGGTTTAGCTTAGACTTGGCTCCTCAGGCTGAAAGCATTTTATCTAGGTGTGCATTTATTTTTATTTTGCACTGTAAACTGGAAAGTTTGTTTAGATTATTAGTGTGAATGCACCGGGGAGCCACCAGCTGGGAAGCCCAAAGAGCTGTGTGAGACAGGACACAAGCAGCTCCACCGTCTCCAGACAGCCACCACCAAGGATGTTCCCACTGCCCCCTCAGCCTCGTGCCAGTGTGGCACCACTCAGCATGGTGTTCCCAGCTCAGGCCCAGTGGCAGAGCCACCACACACTCCCCACCCAATGCTACGTGACTGCAGCTCCTCAGACACTTCAATATTTAA
The DNA here is from genome assembly GCF_001522545.3 of Parus major. Classification (NCBI taxonomy): domain Eukaryota; kingdom Metazoa; phylum Chordata; class Aves; order Passeriformes; family Paridae; genus Parus; species Parus major. The sequence continues at coordinate 3,675,511 of NC_031789.1, forward strand.
TGTCAGCACATAACGGCCCAGAGCTGTGGCACATGGGCGACCTGATCTCACCCGCCATGTCCCAGCCGCCGCGGTGAGGACGAGTGGCACTGCCGCAGCCAGTGGCGCAGGGACAGGGACAGCAGGGAGGAAGAAGCTCCCTTGGTGCACTCAGTGCTGCCCAGCAGCTGCTGCTGCAGAGCTGATTGTCTTCATGCACAGGAGCCAGAGAGGACATGGCCACAAAGCACAGGACAGACTGACGGGCAGGGATCCAGAGAGGCCCATGACCCGTCGTGCACAGGAAGGTGCCAACTCTGCTCTGAGCTGAAGGGTTTCCAGTGAACACATACATTTTTTTGGAAGAGTAAGTTCTAAAAAACACTGAAACAGACAATTAATGGGTTCTCTCTAAAGCCATGGATTGAGTGTTGGCTCCTTCCTCTCAGCTCAACCCCCTCCAGGTCATCCTGCATCATCACAAGGTATCAGCAATTCCCACTTGATCACTCAAAATAAAAAGAGAAACTGCAAGGGAGAAGGATTGCAGGATTCCCTGGGCCAGGCAGCTCTGGTCATCCTCTGGTCTCAAAGCAACATGTAGCTCATTAAAAAAAAAATAGTCTGAATTTCAAGTTATTATTTTGTATGAATTATACGCACCCAAATGAATAAGCCTGAATCTATGCATATGTTATGAGAAAGCAGAAGAGTTTGTACTCATCCCTAGACTTAGACCACAAAGCTAATAAAGCTGTGATCTCTTAAGCAAGCACATTTCTTCTCTTAGGAATTCACCATGTCCCCTCTGCTATAAAGACAGCCCATCACTTCCTTATCATCCTTCTGCTCTGAAATGAAAATAAAAATTCATGTTGACTGTGGACCATCTTCTCAGCTGGGATTGAGCCTTTTTCATTTCCTTCCCATCCGCACTCTAAAAGCCATTAATATTCTGAATATCCCAACCACAAACTGCTCTGAACACCACACAGAGCAGACTCACACCACCCTGTTCAGCATCATGGGAACAAAAATCACAATCCCACTGCATTTGCCCAGTTGTTTGGCCTAAATCAGCAACACTATCAAAGGGATATTGCTCATGAGCTGGGTGAAACAAGGAGCAGGAGAAAGACAAAGTGGGCCCAAGAGTGTCCAGCAGGGACAGGAGGGTCAGGTAACTGTGGGCTGACCAACACTCCTACACCAGAATGCTTCACTGCCATTTCAGACTTGATTTGGTCTTGAAGTGTTCCCTGTCTGCAACTTCTCAAAGCAGAAACATTGATCTGCCTATGCTGAGGCTGAGAAGGGGATGAAGCTCAGATATTATTGCTGTTTTGCTGACAAACTGTGTCAGCAGTACAAGCTGTGGCTGGAGGTCAGAGGTTGCCCAGGGCTGCCCATTCGGAGCACGTGTCAGGCCAGACTTGCATGGATTTGGGTTTCCAACTCATGCCATGAATTTCCTGCCAGGTGCAGAGACATTTATTCATACCTGTGAAAATACCACAGACTGGCTGAAGCCCTTGGTCTGTTGCCCTAATGGATGAAACCCTCACCATTTTGGGGCCCAAAGTGCCGCCTTCCCTTGGTTTGCAGAGAGCAGGAGATGGCCCACAGCCCACTGGCTGCTGCTGTCCCCCTTACCCAGCCAGCCTGGCTGAGCTCATCTCTGCAGGAAAAGGCCTGAGGGCAGCCCTGGCAGCACTGTCTGGTGCCACAGGGCACTAAAGCCACCCAGTGGGAAATGCCTGTGGTTTGGGAGATGCTCGCCTTGGTTCCCTGCATGGCAGTGGGCGGCGGGATCGCAGGAGGGGGGATGTTTTCATTAATAATGGTGTCTCACCAACCATCTGCTAAAGGTCCACACTATTAATTTAACAGGAAAAAAAATGGAATAGATTACTCTACAGTTTTCAATTAAAGTACATGATGTCTTCAAACTGCAATCTTAATTAGATATTATAGGGTGACATTTAGGAATCCTGAGCTGTGATGGCTGATCAAGTCATCTGACTGTGCTGGTGTTCCACAGCACTGCTGGGGCCTCGTGCACCCAGCACCATCAGGAGAGATGTCTGTCCTCGGATGCCAGTGCTGGAGTAGCTCTGACAAACTCCTGGGGTTAAAAGACCACAGCAGTGAAAACCCATGGCAGCCTTGGCACAACAAAAAACCAGCTGCAAATTGCTGTGGACAGAGTCCCACAGAAAACTATGGAAAGGGGCAGAAGAAGGGGGAAAAAAGTAAACAAAGTGAAAAAAAAAAAGAAAAAAAAAAGTAGCAAATGGAACAACTCAAACATTTCACTTTCAGTGAAGTTTTTCAATATGAAAAAACTAGATTTGGACAAGAAATAATTGTCTTTAAAAACATAAAAAGGAGAAGGAAAAAAAACCCCAATCAAGAGCATAAGCAGTGACTAACAGGCCCTGGAGCTGAACAAGATCTGCTCAGCTCCTTCACCTGCCAAACATATGAACAAGAGCAAACTGAGAGACACACTGGGTCTTTAGAAAAGCAAGAGCATAACTGGGCACAACCCCCATCTATGGCTGCCCTGAAGCACTCAGAAGTGTTAGTCACAAGGAAGAGCAAAGTCAGCCCTTGCATCAGCCCATGCCTAATAGAATTAGGATGGATTTTATCTTCCATTTAGGCCCCACACTGAGGGACAGTTAGTAAAACAGAGCAGTAACAAATAACGCCCAATCTTGAGTTACTGGAAAACACCCACAGGTCATTATGTGATTTTTTTTTCTTTTAAATGACCTTGGACTAAACCCTGTGATTTAAAGAACAACAAACACTGGCATCCTGCTGGCACTGCTGGTTGAGTTCCCTTGTCCTCTGAAGCCTGAAAGAGTCAGATATGAGGTGGAATTACAAAAAAGAAAATTCACTAAGATCCCTTTGTTTACGATGCATTAATTACAGTGTAATAGCAAAAACCGCAATTATTGTACACAATTCCAACAGTCACGTGGCTTGCAGATGCCAAAGCACATTCCCCTGCTCCAGAGTGAGCATGTGCTGTCAGAGATGCTGCCCTGCTCTCATCTCCCACAGAAACCAGGAGGAACATGGAATATTCTGCAGCTCTCCTCCACCAAGTGGCAAAGTCCAACTGCATCTTGGGGAATGGAGCAGATCTCCTGTGAACCTGCCCAACCCCCCAGCCCGGACAGTCCCTCCTGCCATGGGGGACACACCAGTCCCACTCTTGGCAGTGGCACTGCTGTCCCAACGAGGTGAGAACATCAGGGCCTGCTCCATTTGTCTTCTCTTGCATGGAGGCAGCAGCAAGCCCTTCCAAAGTCCTTCCAATGCAAGGATCATTAAAAGGGAAATATCCCCAGAAACTGCCCCTTTCTACATACTCCTCGCTCCCATATGCTCTGACATAATAATGTGCCACAGTCCTGCAGAACTGTCTTTTCAGCATGTTTTTGCATTATGTCTAATTCTGTCAGAGTTCTTCAGTCCCACGTAACAGCTCAATGCAGTTAGATATAAATCTGGCTTAAGAGACTCTCACTAGGAATTCATTTAAAACTGTAAATGTTAAAAGATTCTGCTGCTGATTTATGGCATTTTCTTGTTTCAAATAGAATTAAAATCCTTCTTAAAATATACATATTCAATCATGATAAAAGCTGCATTCAAGTGATGCTGCTGGTCAGACTGAGAGCCACAAAGCTCAGAAATCTGAGAATAGCAGGGGAATCCAGGAATAGCAGGAACTGAGACATTTTACTGGTTCAACCAATGCTTTGCTGTCATCCCACCACCTCATTCTCACATCTTAATTAGTGCAAACAGGAGTCCTGGATGCTGGTGCTTTCATGCTCCATCTATTCCACTCCATCCCAAGGACAAGGATCCCTTTTCCTGAAGATCCAGTTGATCTGCTGCTGCACCTGAAGTCATTAATGAATGGGTTTATTCATTTTCCATTGCTTACACTGAAGGTTTTCCCAGCTCTGTCAATACCACACAAGTGTCCTGTATCATTGTGTAAACAACATTCAGTGTTAAAAAAAAAATACCTATGCTACTCATTATCATCATTCCTAGAAGAATTTTTCATGTTTTGCAGTTGTGAACAGAGAACATGGTAGAGCCTGGAGTCGCACAGCACAGCCCTGTACCCAAGCATGGCCAGGCTGAGGAAAACTCAGGAACAGTGTCTGGAATGAACCTGTGAAGCACCAGTACAATTCAAAAAGGGGTTTTAAGCATTCAAGATGCCAAAAGAACCACAGTCTATGAGAGGGTCATGGCTTCTGGCTGTCCTTCCTGGAGGCACATTGCTCGGCCTGTACAGAAGTCCCTAATCTCATGCTGCTCCACTGAAATAAACCATCTAAACAGAAGGACCAATATCAAATACAAGAGTAATCAAGTAGAAGCAGCCAGAAAAAGCATTATTCAGACATTTATATAATTAATTGTTTATTACTCAGAAGCCACAGAGCCATTAGCAGAAAGCCAGGGCTCTCTGCACTGCACTGTGGGAGATGCCTCTGACACCTCACAGAGTGGTTCTGTCCCAAGCCAGCTCAGGCCCAGGCCAGTTGTGCTGATGTCCCCAGGTCCTGGCTGGTGCTGCTGGGTTAGTTGGTTTTGGTGAGGTTTTTTGGTTTGGGGTTTTCCTCCTCAGATCTTCCCTGGTAAATTCAGAATCACAGAATATTCTGACTTGGAAGAGACCCTGAAGGATCATAAAGTCAAACTCGTAACTGAATGACCTGTATGGCGATTGAACCTTTGATGCTGGCATTATTCACACCATGCTTTAACCAAATGAGCTCATCTGAGGGTCATTTTGATGGATTCTTCACAAAATTTGGAACAACATGTCCAGTTTCTGGAGGCAGCTCCCAAGTGCTGATCATCTCCTGTGAACTCACAACGCTCACAGCTGTCATCAAACCATCCTCCCTTCTGTGGGGGGCATGAAAGAGGAAATATTTCTGCCCCGTGTCAGGATCCAGCCATGATGATTAAGCAGGGCCTGTGACCCAGAGGGCACAGCAGGTCTGTCCCCAGAGTGCCTGGCAGCTGCCAGATGGCTCCCATCTATGGAAACTGCCCCTCTGACCTGGAATTATCATGCACTTACCAAACCCTAGACAATGTGCTGTGTTGGCACTGCAAGGAAACAACCATAAAACCAGAGCACTGTAAATTCCTTGTGAGCTATTTTCAGACTTCTTAAAGTTTAGTTAATCCTTGCCTTTAAGAGAACATATAAGAAAAAAATGACAAGGGAAAAAAATGACCAGAAGAAAGGATGTTTGTGTGAAAGAGCCATTTCCCTTTCTGAGCAGTGCCAGGACAGCAAACTGGCCAAAGTGCCCAGGATTCCCTGTATTTATCCTTGGAAAGGGGTTGACCAGAAGGCTGGTGAAAAGCAGGGCTGATGCCATGTCACACCAGTGACCTCTGGACTGCCAGCACACGGAACATTGCTGCAGGCTGTGCTGGGGCTGCTGCGTCCTTTCTCACGGAGAGGAGCCGGCAGACAGCATGGATGTTGCTTTCCAAAGGTTAAGCATCACAGGCGATTTCATGCTCTTTATATTTCTAAGTGGTTGATTTTTGGTTATTTTTTTTTTAAATAATCATAAATCCCAACATCTGCTCCCAGGGTGGGAGCCCTTTGGCTCTGTGCTCAGCCAGGGAAGGGAACGTGGCTGCCAGCGGCTGCTGCAGGTGTTATTTTTAGTGCGACAGCTATTTACCAGCTCCATTCCCAGAGGGAATTCAGGGAGTAAAAGGGATGCTGATGCATTTCTTACTAAATATAGAAAAGGGGGCGAGCCACCACACGCAGTGTGGCTGCAGCTTCCTGCTCCTGCCGGGATGTGGCCTCAGCCAGGGGGATGTGGCCCCAGTGGTACCAACACCGCAGTGGGGCCACCCCAGCACAGGCTCCCCATTCACCACCTTCTAACCTTCAAGCTGGTGTTTGGAAAAAAGCTTTTTAAAAGTAGCTCTTATAACTAATTGGCTTCACTTTGAAGCCCTGATCCTGTAATGAATGGCTCCCGAAATCAAACAAAGCACTTTCAACACCAATAAAATTGCCTGTTATGAAAGCAGAACATTTTTAGGGTAATATTGACTTTAATGCTCTGTCAAGGCACATTGACAGCAGGATGAAAACATCCCTCCCTCTGCTCACCCAGCTCAAATCCAGCTGCTGAGAGGGGACCCTGAACACTTGTGCCAGGCTGTGCTTTACATCCCCAGGAGTGGGCTAATTTCCCATTAGTTTAAAAATATATACTTTAAAAAAATTAAAATCTTGCTGATCAAAGAAAGGGATGTGTTTCAGAATTACTCTGCTCTTCTCTGGTTTTAATCCTTTAAAATTCTGGAGAGTCAGTTTTGGCATCCAGGAGCTCTGCAGGCCCAGACAGATGGGGATTCCTGGTTGAACTCCTTTTATATTTCCTTTACTGCTTCATATTTACCAACGACCTGGAAATGAGCAGTGTGAAGGTGCCACTTGAACATGACAGAAGGCATTTCCGAGTGAGGCTCAGACAGGCTGGAAAATCAGCCCAGAGCCCTGAACAAACTACAAACTGGGCAAATGACTGACACAACACAGAGTGTGTGGGATGCAAAAAACACCAAGTAATGGGGATTGGAAGAGCAGATGCATTATTCATCCAGCCTGTGAGGGTCAGCGTTAGTGGCATTACCACTGAGTAAGTGAGGCATTGGGGCACAGTGTGGTGGACACCTTGGATGTGCATCACTGTGAGCCACACTGGTCACCCCAGATCCACTCTGTGCTCCCCAGGGCTCCTGCTCTGAGCAACCACCCAAACCCACTCACAGGAATCAGAGAGACCTATATATCTATAAATCTATAAATCTATATACAGATACAAACACACATTCCTTGAGACATTTCATTTCCCTCTAGAGTTTCCTGAAGGGAGACAACTTAGAGAACAGAAGAGTTTAATGAATTAAAGTGCACTTAAGTTAGGGAACATTAATGAAGTCACACCTTAATTTGGTATAATTGAAAACCCAGCCCTGCCATTGCTTGGATCATGAACTGCAATTTCTGGTCCAGCTACCTCCTCCCAGAGCTGCTGAGAATGATGCACTGGTCACCCAACACCTGTTACAGCTCTCTCTCTTTCTATGGGGGAAAGCACCAAGGTTCCTCCCTTATTTCCCATTCCTGAGCTTTTCACTGCCTTACTTTACCCAGCAACCATCTGACAGCAGTGCCAGCTCAGGGATGCCACTCACGAGGACACCACGGGCAGGCTCAGCATCCCCAAGGGCAGCTCAGCCACAACTCCACAGGGGCCAGCAGTGCCAAATGTGCTGGGCACACAGAGGTGGCATCCAGGTGCCAGTGTGCCACAGGGGACAGCCTGGCAGGCCCATCCCAGGGATGGGCTTTGTGCCAGTCCCAGCTATGCTCCAGGAGTATCAGAACAGGGCAGTTCCCAGGCCCTGCGCATTGTGCTGCCAAGAGGAGTCTCTGGCATGTGCAGACAGCTTCTTGTCTGCACTTAAAATACTATTTGATTAAAAAAAATACAAAAAAATAAAAAGGAAACAAATTGTGTTTTGTGGGACTGGGAGCATCAAGAACAGAAATGGCAGCAGAAGCAATGCTTACATGAGCCATGCTGCCAAGCTGAAAACACTTGGGCTGTGCCTGTGTGTGCCCTTGCCTTCAGCTAGTGTGGCTCCTGTTTGCTTGGCTCCAAATGGGGATGAAAAATGCCATTTCCTCAGTGCCTACCCTGGAGCACTCTAAGTGGTGAAGAGGAAAGGCTGCACCATTCCAGATACACAAAGAAACACAGAAGTAGAAAAACGTCATCCCATCACTTAATATATGCAAATTATGTTAAATATTTAATTCATTAAATGGCTCAGGTTATTACTGAATTGTACCTTAAGCTGTTCAGAAAGTTCATTCTTCTTGCACTTGCTCAGTAACGTGAAATAACTGACTGAAATGAATATTTTACAGTTTGTGCAGACAGAACATTTATTAACAATTCCTTCCCTCTCAGAGTCACTCTTCTAAACAGGTTTCAGGCACCATGTGACTTAAATTATCCAGAGGGAATGAATTTTGATTTATTTTTAAAAGTTTGGTTTATTCCCAGTTTGGAAGAGCTCAACAACCTGTGAGGACCCAAACACAACCTTGTTGGGAGAGAAGAACAGCCACAGAGCTCTTCCCCAAAAGCTGGTGAGGAGAGCCAGGGGAGAGGAAAGCAGCCATAGAATTTGGGGATTTTCATTACTCTTTAGCCCAGACAGCTGCACTGTTCACAGGGAAACAGCTCCTGCAATAGCCCATAACGTGCCACGGGTCCTCCGGGATTTCATACGCATAATGTGAAGTGACAGGGCTCTGGCTCACGCCATCCCCTGTCCCTGCCATCCCTGGGACAGCCAGACAAGGGGAAAGGGGCCACTACAGGCAGTTCCAGCTGCTTCCAGCCTCACCAGAAGCCCAGGCAACAGTGTCTTCCCCCACAGTGACAGGCTCATTACAAATTCCAGCTAAGGGAGCAGGTCCCAGTTAACCCACCAGCACACTCCAGCAGCTCCCAGCCCCGTGGCCCAGCACACAGACCCTGCTCCTTGGGGTGAGGGCAGGACACAACATACCCCAACACGTGCCCAGCAGACTGGCATCACACAGGCAGTGGCCCGAGGGGTAACACAGGCAAGCCTTCACCACCCTCCATGGCACCGCCTCCCACCACGTCTCCGATTATTTTCCCTTTCGCACGCCATGGGCAGCTCCCAGGGAAAACCCACTGGGCTTCAACCCAGCTCCTAACACGGTGTGGCAGCCACGTCTCTATGAACTTCCAGGCTTAGAGGAGACAGATGAATAAAAATAATTATCACCGGAATGGTGGTTCCGGCATCTAAGTCAGTCCCTGGCCAGTGACCCGGGAAAGGTGGCTCCCTCTGGCAGGAGTGTGTCCCTGGGATGGAGGTTTACAGCCTCAGCCGAGCAGACACCCTGCAATGTCTCATCAATCTTGGCTGGGGAAAAACCTTTCCATTTCCAACGGGAATATGCAAACCAGGCTCCGCACTGTAAATCTTCCTTTGCGGCGCTAAGGAGATAAGTAGGACCTATTAACCTCCCATGTTATTTCCAACTTCATTATTGGAGCTGACACAGGGAGAGCACACGGTGACGGCTCTTTTTGGCAGAGTGCATGTAAATCGCTTTCTCAAAGGAAATTACTTCTCTGGGCTGAATGTTATTAATCTAAATTCTCCCTTAGTCAAATTGTTGTCCGTAATAAATATGGAACAGGTTGCTACGCTCATCTCCGAGGGCATCCTAATCCAGCTGCAGGTTTTCCCCTCAATTTGAAGGAGCTCCTGAGGAGCTCCTCTGTGAGAGCAGCCTTCACCCAAGGATGGGATCATCCACCCCAATGTTGCCCAGCACATCAGCACCCTGTGATTTCATAATGAAAATGCATTTTGGCCCTGCCAGCATTGCATGCTCCAGCAGTAAAGTGTGAGCAGGAGCAAGCCAGGGTCTGGTGAAGCCAGGAAAGGGACACAAGGCATGTCCTTTTCCTGGATATGGTGGCCTTCCACAGCCAACATCTTTCATGGCTGCTGCTTCATTTATGTCAGCTTTGGTACTGTTAAAGCAACTCATCTTACAGTGTTTAGGACTTTATGCTCTTTTCCAGTGGATATACACTTGATATCCTACTTGTGCAACTAAAAAACCCTGGAGTTTAAGCACAAACAGATCAAAAACCCCATAAAAAACAGATCCAAACCCAAACTGAACTTTGCCAGAAATGGAGCAAGGAAATTTATTTGCATGGTATTCCTTCCTTTCACTGAAAACCAGCTCCGTTCCAATAAAGATTTTCACAGAAATCCTCACAGAACACCCCTCCATAAAACTTACGATTCCCCCTGCTCAAAGGCACACCCCAGGTATGGAGCAGATTCAGAACACTATAAATCCAGTGACACACACAGCCCTTCTCCTCATTTGTTACCAGCCAAGTGTGAAAATGTTAATGAAGGCAGCTGTAATAATCTACGGGAATTTCCCAATTAAGATTTTGTTCACGTCTTCCAGCTCCCGCTCCAACGCAGCCTTTGAGCATCCCCCCTTCCACCCAACAGCAGCCATAATTGCCAGGCTCCATCCAGGTATCCTTGCCTGGCCACCCTGATGAGGGAAATCACGGCCACTCTATTAACTCCAACTTCTATTGCATGTATTCCTAGAAGAAAATGAATGCTGAGAGATTTTAAGTGTGTGCCTACTGCCCTACATGAGTATGTTTGAAATATAACATGCTGACAGCACTGAGTCAGGCAATACCACATCAACCACTTCTACTGAAAAAGAAAAAAAAAATAATCAAAGATTAAGTTTTGGGGGTGGCTTATGGCAGCCTGGGCTTGTGGGAAGCTGATGCCTTCCTGGTTCAGCAAGGCAAACCCTGGGAGCCTGTCTGGGTGTCGGGAGCACATCCCTCTCCTGGCAGAGCAGAAGAGAAAGAGACTCCATGATAAAATGAAGGCATCCTTGCAAATAAATTACTTTTCTAGCACAGTCGTGTGATTTTTAATTTTCCTCTAATTTCAGGACTGCAGCGCTGTTATAAAACCCCTCTAAGTGTTTTAGGGAGATGGTAATGGTCCTATACTAAAATAATTCAACCAACACTATAATTTTAGTACCACTATCAAAATGAAATAATGGCTGTTTACTGTGTTACACCTTTCAAATGACCTTCATTTGAATACAAATTGTGGTTCCAAACTCCAAAAGCCGCTCCATTTCAGGAGGCAGCAAATTGAGGATGTTTACCCAGAATTTACTCTGCTAGCAGATTCTTCAGCATAACCAGAAAGCCCAATGTGTTTGGGGGGTTTCTTTCCTCTGAAGTTACCTAAGACCAGTCTAAAGGACCCACCTGGATCTGACCAGAGGCCTGAGCCACAGCCCTTCACTCTGCTCCAAGCATGATGGGAATCACATTCTGTTTCATCTGGAAATACTTACTGGTAATGAAACTGTTCACTCACAGATCCCTCCCTCCCAGCTATCTCACCCTGGACAAAGAACTAAAATTACTCTGCCAATAATCAGGCACCCAGATGAGAGGAAGAGGCGGATGGGTCCTGTATCAATCCGGACCTTGAAAACTCTTTACTTGCTTTTATTTTTTTATGGTTAGGCTCTGCTTGCCCATCACAGGCTCTTGCACAGCCACCAGAGAAGCTGTGGGCACCCAGGCTGTGGGGAGCCCCTTGGCACAGATCTGGGCAGCCCTACAGATGTTGTTCCCAACTCCTGTGGCTGTGTGGCATTCACAGCTCAGCCCACACAGCCAGAGCGGGGGCGGTCACAGGCGAGGATCTGCAGAAAAAAATTTCACTACAGACATTTGCTGATATTCACTCATACACCTGGGAACCCCAGTCTATCACCAGCTATTTCACTCTAATAATGAATTTCTGCCCTTTCATCAACATTAGTCAGAACAAGCTCTGAGAAAATTCCCATTTGGTGCCAGGAATATAACAGAAAACATTGACATGAATGGCAGCAAGCAAAGCCAAGCCGTGTGCCCAGCTGCAAGGCAGCACGAGCTGCCACCACCCAAGTCTGAGCCCTTCCAAGATCATTCCTAAGAAGGGGAAAAAGGTACAATTAAAAAAGAAGTTTCTCGATAAGGGGCCAGAAGTTGTGCTACAAACTCCCTGTGGACACTGAAGCACCATGATCCTACAAGGATACTCCATGCTCAAGCACACTCCCTCCTCTTCCCCAGTTCCCAAACAAACCAGTGGTGATCCAGGCACCCGGCTGAGCGCTGCTTTTGCTGCTGCTCACAACCCAAGCGCTACAGTGGGAAAATCCCACATGCCGAAAATACGGAGCGTCTGTAAACACTCCCGTTCCCAGACACCTACGTGTAATTACTCACGACGAGTGAGGAGGAGGAAGAAAAACCCACTTTTTGTTTTTAATTCTCTTCTTTGTGCATTGAAACTATTGCAAGAGAAGTCCCAGCCAGCCAACATCTCTGGAGGGGAAGAGAAGCGTGTAGCCACAACAGCTGGAGATGAGGGCAACAGTGTTTTGACAGCAGTGCCATTTTGGGGCAGCAGAAAGGGAAATCCCTTCTATAAAGGATGACCTCTGCCTTTCCCCAGAGCTGCCTTTCCTTGGCAGATGCAGCCCTCCCAAGGGCAGAGCCAAGGCAGCAGTGGATGTCCCAGCTGGAGATCTTGACCCAACACCCGCCTCTACTGTGGTGACATGTGGAGAAACAAAAGGTGTTTAAACAATAGGTGTTGTATAAAACATCTGAAAACAAGACAAATTAGTCATTAAAAATTAATTTTGGAAAATTACAGTCTTGTTAATAGACACTGTCGTGACTTTGCATGTTCCTTTTCCAGCAGGAGGGAGGAAGAAAACTCGAAACACATTTTACTGTATTTCAAAAACTGAAAAGGTAGATACCCATGTCTTTGGAAGCCTGTGTTCCCCTATGCTATCCCAGTGCTGGCAGCATGGCCCCATATGGTGAGATGCCAAATGATGTGACCAGAGCAGGTGAGCACCTGCAACCCTGCGCCAAAACCCCCACCACGAACCTGCCTGGGGGATGCTCCGACGTTATTTTCATACGCTTAACAGTGAGGACTATGCCAAAATACTCAAGGTCAAGAGACCAGCATGGTTCGAGGCAATCTGCACCTCTTAAAACAGTGACAAATATGTTATTTAATTTTAATGAGCTTTTTTGCATCTCCAATCTAATTACAGCATTATCAAGCACTGCTCCGAACTGCAGGTGGCTGCTCATTACTTGGGGTAAGGCTGTCACAAGCATTTTTCATGAATACTAAAAACTGCCTCATTTCACCACCCGCTCTGAAATATCCCCAGCTGATTGCTCCACTTCTGAATGTGGGGTTTGGTGTGGTTAAGAGAGAGCAGCACCCACAAGCACAGCTCTATGCACCTGCCCAGCTCCTCTGGCCAAAACCTCCAGGAGAAACACCACATCCACCAAAAACAAGTGAGTTTTGGTGTGCAAGATACTTGTGCCAGAAATGTCCCCCAAAAGCAAACATTTCCCTGTTCTGCACACAGCAGTAAAGACACCCTGTGACAGGGCACTGAGGAAAACCCCTCACTTCCAGATGGCTTCTATTTTTTGCTTTCAACTAAGTGGGTTTTTTTAATCATTAAAATCAAGGAATACTCCAATGTCAAAAGCATTCTGGCAAGATCAAAATTCTTCTGTTTTTCTCTTAAGTTTTGCAAAAATTCAGATTTTTCTGTTCCTTTTTGGCCAGTTCTTTTGACCACCTCTCCTCATGGACCACTGTCTCCTCCATGCAGCACAAAGCTGCTGGAGATCACGTCCAAAAGGCTCAGTAACCAGCAAGAATCAGATATTTTAATCCTCCCCAAATCCCTTTTTCCCTGCACGGTTTGGTGAGCACAGGCAACAAACAAGTGATAACGAAACCCCAACAGCACCTTTTCCTCTTACAAAGCAGAGAGGAAAGCAGGACACCCCCCCTCAACAACCCCAAATCTTCATCCCTCAGGGAGGCAGAAACTTGCCCAGCTCTCCCTTGGATTGCCTTTCCCCCCCCTCAAAAACCTGATCCAGCTGGTGACCACACACAGGTCTGCCTGACCAGGAGCAGTCACTGGCATCCAGGGGGGACACAGGGGGGATGGCAGGGGACCAAAGGCTGAGGGGAGACCAGGCTCTGCATCACAGGGAAAGCGAGAGCATCCTGGGCAGGCTCCAGGCTTGTCCGAGCTCCTCCAGCAGCCTCATCAGTGCTCACTGACAGCAGCTGGGAGAGGCTGCGGCACCTGGGGCTGAGGCAGCTGGGCAGCAGCACCTGGGTCACCTCCCACACACCAAGTATGCAAGTGTGTATGTGTGCATGTAGGTGTGTATGTGTGCCTGTATGCAGGTGTGTATGTGTGTCTGTACGTGTGTATGTGTGCATGCAGGTGTGCATGTGTGCATGCAGGTGTGTATGTGTGCAT